>NW_011501462.1:28420-42293 GCF_000495115.2 Populus euphratica | reverse complement strand
TATAAATGTAAAAAAATATTATGAGAATTGATCATAATAGGTATCTTCTTTGCCATTCACATTATAAACCCTAGTTTAAAATTAATGAATTAGTATTATGTTGTGAAATTCTTGATGGAAAAATAATAATAAATATGCTATGATTATAGGTGAGGTCTTTAGTGAGCTAGTTTACAAATATATATTGATGAATTAAATAATAAAGTGGTATGCAAAAGTATTGGTAGGTGAGTTGTAAGCCTTCGTGATAAATTTCATAAATTCCAACTAGGGAGAAAATGATACATTTAAAAGAAAATATGTGGTATGACTATATGTTTGAATCCTTAGAAAAAAAATATTAAACTAGAACCTTGGATAAAATAAGAAATGGAATTGTGCATGGAAAATAATGACAGTCAATTGAGCATAGAAGAGTAAATTGTAACAAAAAATAATAAAAGTTAAGAATTTTATTATTATTATGACTTGTAGAGGAAAGATATCAAGTGAATTAAAATAATTTTAAATGATATTGTAAAAGAGTCAGTGCAGGAAAAATATATATGAATGTGTCTTTTTACAAAACTACTCAAGAAAGATTAAAATAGTGGTAATTTTATAAATAAAAGAAAAAAACTATTTTCCCCTTTAAAAAGGTATTAAAAAGGGTTGGTCACAAGATTGAAGGCAATAATTGCATTGAAAAACTTATTCTTTTCTATTTTTTCTCCATTTCTTCATGATGTAAATTAAAAGGGTTGTTCTTAGAGAGAATATTATATAAGAAAAACAACTAAGTTAGGAATATAGAGGGAAGGATCAAAAAGAAGAAACATAAATTTAAAGAAACGAGTGAAATACGGAAGAAACTACATTCTAACTTACCAAATTGAGTTAATTTTTGTTAGCTAAGATGAATTTGATGGTTTTATTTCATTCAATTGAATTTTATAGAAAATGGTTAAAGAAACCCTCAATGTTGTTTGTTAAGGTTTATTGATGTTTGTGGACGTTATAAGTTGTGGGATGAAATTATGATAAATAGGTGCTTGAAATTGTTAAATTATAGATAAAATGAAAGAATTAAAGAATAAATTTTGGTGTTTGAACCCTTTTAATGGCCACCTATAAGTGTGATTCTAGGGATGTGGAGAAATTTTGTAAATTGTGAGATTATATGTAAATCAATGTATATGTAGGTCTAATTAGTTGTAATTGGGATATGACGTTGAATGATTGCATACTTTACATATTAAAATGGGAGTTTCTGAAAATCTAGGAAGGGAATTTTGGAACATTAATACAGAAATGTTGAAGGAAAATGATGAAATTAAACAAAATTAAAAGAAAAACATGATTTCCTTGCTTACTAAGTGATCGAAGATGTTTAAAAGTTAGGGATTTTTCTAATCGGGGGATAAATTATTGAATTGATTTGTATATTGTATTTTTGGTATTGAAATTAACACGTTTGAGTAATGAATTATAGAAGTTATAAATAATTAGAATTTCATTGAAATTAATTGAATAATTAATTTAAATAACTTTGGAAATTTGGGAAGTCGATTATGATTATTTTGTTTGGTTAATTTGTGTTATTTCTATGCTTTGCAGGATTGAAGAAAACTTTGAATGAAGTTAGATTAAATTAGCATGTGAAATAGAGAATTTAAGCATATAGGCTTGAAAAGAATTGGCATGTTGAGTTGGATTCATTTGGAATGATTAAGTTATAAATCTTTATGAGTTTGAATTCAGCTATCAATGCTTGAATTAAAAGATGAAAAATTGAATTAGTATTGTTGTTTTTTTCTTATTAATATGGAAGTTTATAAATTATATTTGTTATGAAATCTCGATATAAGGAAAATATAAATGTGTTGTACTATATAAAAAATAAAAAATTAAATGTTAATTGCAAATTGTAGTAAAAAATAATTAAATTATAAATTATAAAAATTTAAACATGTTGAAATTAAATGTGGATAATTATGAGTATGAGATGCTTTGGTATAGACAAAATTGGTAAGTATGAATATGAACTTACAAGTTAAGATAGTAATTTATTAATAAAAATACCTATATTTGAATTAGAAAGGGGTATTTGGAGTTGAGACTTCAATATATGAAGCTAGTTTGATAAAAACATTAAGTAAATGACTATTTTTTTTTATTAATAATTTTTTTTATTTAATTGTTCGCCGTCAGAATGAAATGTGCAAATTTATATTCAATGAATGTTGTGACGTAAGTTCAAAGTGAATTATGTAATGTAAATTCATGTAAAACACGAGAAAGAAAGGAAATAAAGTCAGTCACATAAGGAATGCCTAATTTGATTAAATCAAGTCTTCCAAATTAACAGGATTAAATGATTAAAATTGAGTTTGCCACACGGGGTCTAATTTTAATAAATTAAACCGACTCCAAAAAGAGGGCTCCTTTAAAGGATTAAAGCAACCGCAATAGTAAAACTATTTTATGTGAGTAAACCAATCATAATCATATAATTATCTTATGTGATTTAACATCAGGATTAAGATGCTGTTTGATATTCACTCGTAGTTATAAATATTCTTATTTGATATTGTAATAAAAACAATTTCTTATTAGTAAGGTCCATCATCAATTATAGCTGTTCCATATGCCTACAAAAAACAGCTCTATGCTGCTTAATATGCGGAGAAAATCCATGAATAGTGGAGGCATGCTTTAGTATTTAGTGGAGCATATCTTTACTATTCACATGAACAATAAAGATATTTTCTATCATTTTAGCTGGACTAAGTCTGGTTTAAATTTAAAAACACATTAAACCAAGTCCGATCTAATAAAATAAAAAATATTTTTTTATTTTTAATTGTTTTTTATTTGAAAAACTAGTATTAAACATTATTTAATAACATTATATAAATCAGACGAGATCACTTGATAGCATAGTATTTGCAGAATTTGATCGCAATCTCAATTTTATTCGTGATTGTATTTTACTTGATGTTATTGTGCTCTTAAAAAAATTGTAAAAATTATAGTTTTTGTCGGATGTATTTCATACTTGATGAAATTGTAGATAGTTTAATGAAACAATAAAAAATACTTTATTTAAAGTATTATTTATTTAATAATATAATAATAATAGTTAAATATATAATATTTAAATTAAAAACCATCAATATTAATATATATATTTTTAAATTATTTTATAAATGCAATTTCAAAAATATTTTTAACCAAACATATTAAATTATTTTTATTTAATTTTAACTACATTTTTATCTATAATAACAAGAGAAATATATAAAAATTAAACTGATGACAATGATGGGACAAAAATGTAGAATTTGAATTGATCGCAGTGATAGGATTAATAGGTGATATATAAATCGGTTGATATAAAAAACCTATTATATTAACCAAGTTATGGAATGTGGTTAATGGACTCATTGATGAGTTGAAGTCCGAGTTGTAAATATTGAGCAGCATTAATATAAATAATAAGCTAGGAGTATTGAAATAAGTTGCCTTAGCAGGGCTAATTGTGTAATTGTCTCAAAATGATTGTGTAGAATTAAAAAGGTGAGACCAAACGCATGTTCGAGAGTTTTGGGAGAGATAAAAAGAAAGAATGTTGTTTCATGTGCTTGGTTCTGAGAGGCCCAAGATAACAATATTATAATAAAAACAATGCAATGCACGAACCTTCAAAGAAGTTGTTTTAATTGTATCTTTTATCGTAGAAAAATACCAAATCACCCTCACTTGACAATTATAGGAAAATCAAGATGAAATGACAGAAAAGTCCACAGATGCAGGCCTCATAAAATAGATTTCAAGAATAATTTATATATTTTAATTTTCAAATTAAAATGAAAATTAAAAAAAATCCTAGAAGCATGGATTTTTTTTAATTATATAGTTTTATTTTAGAACGATAAAATAATTATTTCACCTATAAATCTAAAATACGAGGGTACACACATAGAAGAACTCCACCTTTTTTCTTAGCTTTTGTTTTAGTTTTAATAGTAGTTTTAAACATCCTAAAACAAAAGGTAGACAAACTTTTAGGATTAATTGAGAGTAATATATTCAAGAGAAAAAGGAAAAAGAAAAAGCAAAAGAGGAGAAAAAAGAGAGTCAACAACAACGCGGTTTTGCTAGAGGGGAGGAGAGGAGACGGGAGAGGGCGGGGGTGGCTCTATCGGTCATCTAAGATTGTGGTTTCTAATACTCATGCTCTTACCATCTCTTCTTCTGCAAACATTTTATTTGAATTGGCTTCCACCCTTCTACCTAAACCTAAAAAACCTAATCCTTTTCTTTTTTTTTAAACATAAGCATAAGCTGATCATCATTGACGATAACGAAGAAGATGGGTTGCTGTGCAAGCCAAAACGTGGATTCTAAAGCTTCTAGGATTGCCCGCTGGCGATCTACCGGCATTGTTGCTTTTCGCGACGCTAAATTGAAGGCAATCACACACATATATTTTATATTTATTGTTTCCTTCTTGTTTGTTAAGGTTAAATAAATAAGTAAATAACAAGGATATAGGGTTTTGTTTGATTAGAAAATTAAGAACAAGCAAGTCAATTTAGTAATCAGGTGTTTATCTGCAGAATGAAATGAATGGTTATTTATGTTTTGATGATGTTATTATGACATATCTAATTTTCTGAATACGATGATTTAAGCGAAGTGGTTTCGACTTATGATGTTTACTTGGTTGGGTGTTACTTTGCTTCGATTAATTTTAAAGCATTTACTTGATAGAAAAGAAATGATGATTGATTGTTTCCCCTTTCCATCACTACCTTTTGGAGCGCACATGCTTGTATAAGTAAAACATGGATACCATGCATGTGACTGATCTAACAAATTCGCATCCGAATTTCATACTCAATGTTTTCATTTCATGATTCTTTCTTTTAGCATTTCTTTCTGTACTGTTAAGTAAATCGTTTAGAAGTCACTAACTTTTTCTACTGCAGAAGGTGAGTACTGATAGTTTAGATATCAGCAGTATAAACGCAGTTGTTCATATGCCTTTTCATTCTCTATTTTTTCACTAACAGGCTTTTCCAGACGAGGTTCTTGATCTTGACAAAGCGGTGCGCACCCTTGATTTAACACACAATAAATTGGGTAATAGTTTATTTCATTTTTTTACCTTTTCTTGGCTTTTCTCAAATCCATTTTGTCAAGATGATATGGATTTGTAATGGAAAAAAAAAAAAAAAAAACAAACTGCAGTTTTTCCTCACCTGTGTTATTGTAAGACTTGATGGCCATGTTTTCACTGCAGTTGACATTCCAATGGAGATCAGCAAATTGATAAACCTGCAACGCCTGGTAAGAATTATAAAATTTTAGCTTTAACTGCCTTTTTTTTTTTGAGAACTTGTATTGTAAATACAAACTTGCATAAAAAGCCCTTGTGTGTTATCTTAAAGCTTTAATTTGTCAAATTGTTTTTAAATTGAAATTTATGGGATATGGCATTCTCCTTTTTACCTTTCCCCTCCTGTGGGCTGAATCTGCAACTTTTTGCATTTTAAATAGGAATGTGTACTGCTTACCACGAAGGCCAATGGTTTTTGTGTCCTGATTTATGGTGGACTACCAAAGTCTATAGGGCCATAACCATGAAGAAAGTGTTGTTTCATTTATTTAATTTTCATACACCCGGAGAGTTTACTCATGAATTGATGCTTGAACAGCTGCTTCTCATATTCTGAACAGATCAATTATTTTTCTAGCAGTTGTGACATCCATAGTCATAGTGTCACGAGTGTATGGAAGTACTTTTTTAGCATATTAGCTAATCTTATGGAATGCCTGGATTACCAATCAAAGCAACTTGCTCTTTTCAGGTTTTAGCTGATAATCTTGTTGAGCGATTGCCAATGAATTTGGGGAAACTGCAGTCACTAAAAGTTATGACGCTTGATG
Source organism: Populus euphratica (assembly GCF_000495115.2). Taxonomy (NCBI): domain Eukaryota; kingdom Viridiplantae; phylum Streptophyta; class Magnoliopsida; order Malpighiales; family Salicaceae; genus Populus; species Populus euphratica. Next base: position 36,359 of record NW_011501462.1, on the reverse strand, counting down.
GGAATCGAATTGCTTCCTTACCTGATGAATGTAATGTTCTTCTCTAAATAAGTAAGATGATTTATTATTATTTCTTAAATCTATTTCCTTTACCTTTGTGGTTGAATCTGACAGTCGTCATGGCATTATCTGCACACTTCCTACTGTCCTTGTTTCTTGCGTAAAACCTAAATTGATGATTATTTCCTGTTTAGTGGGTCAGCTGGTGAGGCTTGAGAGGCTTTCCATCTCAGATAACATTCTAACATGCTTGCCTGAGACGATTGGGAGTTTGCGCAATGTAAGTGGCTCTATTTGGTTGATATTGAATTAAGCTATGAAATGATTTGAGATTGCATAACGTTTACCAAGTATGAGAATAAGGAAATTTTAATGGAGAAGGTCTATACTTAGATTTTCAAAAGAACGGACCTAAGCTTTTCTCAAAACAAATAAAATAGAATCCATGACAAAAGTTAGAGGATGCAAATGGTTAAGAGAGGTGAAAGTCTGCCTTATGGGCAGTTAGAAATTGACCAAAATACTTCCCCTATTACTTCATAAGAATATGGCCCTACTGGTTTTCAGCATGATGCATTTATCTTATCTCTTTAACTTCCATGACAGAAGTTAATGTTTGATGATGCAGTTATCACTTTTAAATGTGTCAAATAACAAGTTAAAGACTCTTCCAGAATCAATTGGGAGTTGTTTCTCTCTAGAAGAATTACAAGCAAATGGTAAGCCTAATATCTTTGTTTTCTTTTTAATCTTTTTCCCTGTTGATGTTTATGCACAAAAAATTTACTGTAATTGAATATAATGTGAAGCATTCCATAAACCTTTTCTTTGTTACCTGTTTTTCATTCATGGATAATGAAGCTCTTCAACTTTAATATTTGAAGAGGATTGTCGGTACCTAGAGGCATCTGGTTGTCACTAATATGGCAGCTGCAAAAAGGTCCAACATCAGTAGCTTTCATGATAATTGTTACAAACTTGAAAATTTGATGGCATAGGCCCTAGATTTGGATAATGCTCATTGAAATGATTAAGTTGCTGGAAATTCCATGTAAATTTGATGCTCTAAACTCACTGATAATCTGATTCTACTGTACTAGGATTTTTGTTCATCACTCTTATGTTGTTTCCTTTTTTTTTGTTTTCCTTTGCAACAATTGTGAAGGATTTCTCAAAAGTTAACAACTGGTAAATTATGTTTAGAAATCAAATTGATTGTCTTAAAACTAATTGGATAAACTCTCCTTCGTGGTTCTCCCCTCAAATAATTCGGAAAAGGTTAAGGTGTCTGGTGGTTGGAATAAATCTTTGTTTTATGTTCATGCCTAGAAATTGATCTAATGTTTGTAGTAGATAAATGCTTCTAGAACTGTAGCGCTGGATATTACTAGGAATGAAGCATAACATCTTGGTAATTTTTAAGAACCTTCTTGGTTGTACAGATTAAGTTATTGATAGTGTTTGTATTAACATTAGGCTCATATACACAACTTTATGATCCAAGAGGTTTTGTCAAGATACATAAATTGCTGCTTGCATTTATTATGAGGGCAACTTGTATAGTTCGATAAAGTGTCATTTTATGGGCGTTAGTTGGATGCTTTTTCATATATTAGTCTTGCACATGGATTTTTTCTTTCACGAATCCAAATCTTATTTTGAACCACTTGTATGGTTGTTTGGAGTGTCATTATATGGCCATGAGTTGGATGAGATCTTAATACATTTAACTGTTTTCTTGCACATTGATTTGATTTTGTTTGCCTAGTTAGAAATAATATGAGTAGCTTGTTCTGTTTTAGTGCTTCTAGATATCAATTATCCTACCATTACTTCTCCGAGTTCTCACAGCTTATTATCTTGGCCAATTTTGCAGATAATCTCATTGAAGATCTTCCTGCATCTGTTTGCAATCTCATTCACTTGAAGTCGCTTTCCCTGAACAATAATAATGTGGTCCAGGTAATATTTAGTTCAAATATTGTCTAACTTCTCTGAAACTGTACATGGTGGTAGATGTGGTAATTTGATACTGCCAGCCTCTGCCAGTCATGATGGCCCACTTCCAGAATGCCTTCCAGTTTACTAGTATAATGGTCATATTGGGCGTACCAATTGTATTTAATTTTTTTCTCGGAAATGATAGCTACTATTGTAGAGTGTTGCTAACTAGGTTTCAATTGTAATTCTGGAGAGCTAGTTGATTATATCTTTTCAATGTGCATGCCATTCTTTCTTCTTTTAATTGCTTCCAGTTTCTTCTATATTTATTTCCCTGTCGATTGAAAGCAAATAGCTGTTTTGCTGATGTTCCTTCTTCTTGTATCCATAACCTTTCTTTTTTAACCTTGAAAATGTTCTCTTCATTCCTTTTTTCTTCTAATCTGAGAAGCAATTTCATTTCCCCCTGATTTATAATTTATAAAACTTGCAAAAGTTCTCACTCAAACCTTCAGGCTGTGGTTTGGGAAATAATAGTTGTTTAATGGCTTTGTATCAAATTGGATTAACTGTTTTGAGCTTAATTATTTATTTATCCAAATTAGTTAGATTGAATATAATGATTTGAACACTAACTATTTTCTGGCCAGCAGCACTAGTTTCTTTCCTTCTCTTCACAGACTCATCCATTTTTTATGTCCATATTTTGGTTTATGCATGCATTCTACCAGTTGAGTGTATGCTTGTCACTTGCGAGTAAGTATTATGATAATTTGAATCATCAATATAGGTTTTATTTGTCATACAAGACAGGCTATATATAGACAATGTTGTATTCCATGGTTGACAGATTCCTCCAAATCTTTTGAAAGACTGTAAGGCTCTCCAGAGTATCTCTTTGCATGACAATCCAATTTCTATGGATCAATTTCAGCAGGCAAGACAGATTCGGCTCTCTATTGCATGATTGATTTTTTTTTTTTCCAGTTTAGCAGCAGGGTTAGTATTGTGTTTATTTTTTTTTTGAAATGTTCAAAAAATTACTTTAGATGGAAGGATTTCAAGAATTTGAAGCCAGAAGGAAGAGGAAGTTTGACAAACAAATAGATTCAAACGTAATGATGGGTTCACAAGGCCTTGATGAGGGTGTTGATCTATGATTACTATTGCCTTGATACTCCCAACACCATAGTAAGTTTCACACCACAACCTTTTCATGACATGAAGTTTTTTCTTTTAATTGCCACCCCCCCCACGCCAAAAAATAAAAATAAAATATCAATGCTTATGCTTGGTACTGTGACCGAGTGAAATTGAGCACGCTTCTAGAAGAACAAACATTTTTCCAACTGGTGAATTCTGCAAATGTCATGTTCCTGCACCACCTTCATACCCTTTACCTTCCCTCACATGTCTTGTTAAGTTAAAATTGGATTAACGTATTTCATTTTTTGTGGCTACATGGGATGAGATCATCAATATCTATTGGTTGATTGTCTGCAAGACCTTTTCTTTTGGTGCATGACAAAGTAGAAATTATTTGGTATTGGACAAAATCAAAACATACATGATCACAGCACACATGCGCGCATGCAAGCAAGTGTTCGAATGTGCACATTTGCTGTTCCATTTTGATGCGACACTTCCTCTGTAAAAACATTCCAGAATATGCTTTCTCTTGAATTGTTTTTAGCGAATTAATGTACTTTCTCCTGGACAGAATGGACGTGGGACATCTTTATGGGCTAAAGCAAGGGAAACAAGGGTGTTGAATCGTGATGGTTGTAGTTTTGGAGTAGCTATCTCCTTTTACAGCCTGAATATTTTGTCACCTGTGGAATATAACGTATCGTTGTAAATGTCTTGTCTTTTCTTTTTGAATAGTTAATGATGGGTGTTTTGGTGGTTGATACATCTCTTTTCATTTTGTTTCTAAGACCTTAAAGTGCAACCTGAATTCATTTTTTAGATGCAAACTGGTCCAATATGTGATTAAAAGAACAAGAGTAGACGAGGGTTTCCAAAACTATTTAATTCTCAGAAATATTTGCTCATCGTAATTTGTACTGTTTATTGTTTTTGGCCTAAAAAAGTAAAGGGATGCCAACAAAAAGGGAATTAAAAAAAAATATATGTGTTCATAGGAGTAATCTCTTAATTGAGTATCTGTCCGTGTGACAGAATCTAGTCTTATCATATCTGATTGATAGCAATAATAATAATAATAATAATAATAATAATAATAATAAAGTAGTTTACCAGGCTGCTCATGAACTTCAAATCCATTTAAAAAGTGTGCTAGGTTCAGCTAATAAAAAAGGGACCGAGCGTGCTTTTCCAAGATTATCAATTCTTGTGGGTTTCAGCTGGTTGTGATGTTCCTTTCCTCTTTCTCACGGACATAACTATCTATGCTACTACTTCATTAACACCATAAGCTAAAAGGAAACCGAAATTTACGTTAGCTCAATTAATTATCCTCTTACATTAACCTGTTTATCCCATTGTCATAACCAAGCCTTTCCTTTTAGAAATTTGAATTTTCTATTGTTTTCCACTTTGGTTTGAAGTTACATTTCTATAGTTTTTTGTGCTAATTTTATTTTGATTTGTTTTATCTTACTTGATGTGTTGATAATTATTATGATATTAAATTAACAATTTATTTTATGAAATAGAGTTTCCACTATTTGTTAACAAATAAATTGAGAGACAAGAACTAAAATTTATATATAAGAAGAAACATAGCTCTTTTCCACAAAAAGCTCATAGAAGTTCTATTTGATCCTTCAAATTTCAAGATTTTATATTTCATCTCTGTTCTTTTAGGGTATGACACTTTAATTCTAAATTTTATTATGTAACCTTTTCAATTCTTAAAGATTGAGAAAAAAGGGAAAGTCATTGGAAAAGTTGAGGAGAGAAAAAGCTTTTGAGTTGATGAATTTTGACACCAATAATTTTGGTTTTTGTATTTATGGATTTATCTTTAAAAGAAAAAAAAGTGAAAGTTATTTTCATCTTTAATAATATTGAAAAAAGTAGATCTAGCCTTAATTTTTATTTAAACAATTGATTTGATTTTGAGTTTAGATCGATTAAAATGTGTTTTGTAGTTAGAAATGAGGTCTTATAGGTCCATAATTTTTTTTTTATCATGTTCTTTCTTATCATGTTTTTCAATGAAAAAAAAGGTTGAAATTTTATTTTTTAAGTTTTAAAATCTTTGACATTGATTTTCTTGTAATTAGAGACAAATCCTGTGACTGTAAAATGTTGTAGGAGAGTAACATGTTATTTGCCATGATGGACTACACGTCACTCACTATCTTTGAAAAAAAAACTTGGTCTTCGCTCCAAAACCCAAGAGTGCAGGCCTGGAATTTGGGCCTAAATGTATTTAGACCATATTTTAGGTCTAGATGCACCTTTGTTCGTTTTCTAGTTACTTGTATGTTTTTTTTTTTAAATTTAGTTATCTTAAAATAAAATTCTATTTAGATAATTAATTATAATTATATTTAAAAATAGTTTACTTAAGTTATTATTTAAAATAATATTTAGGTTTTTTTTTTTAATGATTATGTATGAAACTTCCAAGCACAAGTTTTATAAAACAAGCAAGCACACAAATATTTAATAAAAATATAATATATATTTTTTAGTGTCAATTTTTATATTTCCTCCAACTAATTATTTTTCTTAATTTTTTATACAGTTATAATCAAAATATTATTTTTTATTTTTTATAAGCAATTACAAAGAAAATAAAATGAAAAATAATGTTTTGATCATTTTTGTGTTATCGCATAGCATGAAAAATAATCGTCAGATTTGAGACCGACAAGTTATCTTATATGTGAGATGTTATATTTTGATCCTAACTACACATTGCATTGATCAAAGGTAATAAGTTGAAAGATATTGGGTACAACATAAACTCTATGAAAATATTTGAGTGATCAAAAGAAAATTTATTATTTTATATGAATTATAAAAAAATATTTTATATATTCTCAAATAACAATGGTAGAGCTATGTTATCAACATGCTTAATGACACAACATAAGGTTGATGCCTTATGTTGTTGGCTAGCAACAATAACCATGGCTACCATTGGTAGTTATTTCCCACTTACCATTTTTAGAGTTTTAAGGGGTAAAATTATGATTTTTCCCCATCTACCAATTCTAAAGTTTTAAGAGGTAGAATTATGATTTTGTCCCTACAATTTATACCTTATTACTATTGACTTCTATTTCACACATTTATGTTTTAATATATTTAAATGATAATAGTAAAATAAAAATTGTACTAATAATATACTTGGTTGAGAATAATTGTTAAATAACTTTTATACAAAGATCACATTAACTAGCATGAAGGATTTCATGAAAAAAATCAATAAAAAAAGTCCAGGAAGAAAATAAAGTGAAGACTTAGAATTTAAGTGTTCATTTTAGTGCTTTATATAAATTTATATGTCTTATCTTGATAGTACAATTAAAATGAATGCACACATTTTACTATGCGTTATTATTTAAAAGGATTGATTAAAAATCTGATAGACGATTCTAAGAATTTACTTAGGTTAAAACCGATAAAAATAAAATTCTGCATTAATTGGTTGATCATTTGTTATGATTAAATGAATCGGTAGACCACTTATTCATCAATGATGAACACTTGAAAATTTTACAAAAATCAGTCGATCGATTGGCCTAAATCTGAACCAGTCAATCATTTTGGTCATTAATGGGACAATAAAGGCTATACATGACTAATGTTTGGTAGAAACATATATATAGCTTGTCTAATTATAAAATTAGCAAGAAAATCTAAAAATATATCATATACAAGTTAATTTAGGAGCAAAACAACTTTAAAATCATCATTCTTAATTATACTCATTTGTGCAATCAAACCTTCATAATCTAGCATAAGAGTATACATTTTCATTCTCACTAGACTTAAACACTTTCTAATCCTATAAGTGTTATATAATGAGATATAAAGATACTAAGATTTTCAATTGTAATATTCACTCTATTAAGAGAGTAAATTCATGATAACAAAAATCATATTTATAAACCCTTAAGAGTTAGGGGAAAACTCTTGGTATTTGTAAGATATTTTTCACAAAGAATTTTTTATGAAGAGAACATATCTTTAAGTGAGACACAAATCTTGAAGAGGAAACATCTTCAAGTGGTGTAAAAGTCTTAGTGTAGATTTATTAAGTGGTTACTCTACAACTTGGACAAGTAAAAGAATACAATTCTCAAATATGATTTAGTTCTTCGAGTGTGGATGTAGACTTGTTGAACCACATTAAAAATCAAGTTTGCAAATTCTCTCTCTTACCTATTTATTTTAAGCACTTTAATTATTATGTTTATTTGAATTATTTTTAATATTTTTTAATATTAGTGATATATGATTAGTACTTAAAAGTGTATTTTTATCAAGGTTTTATATCATCATTTTGCACTTGAAGTATCAATAACTCCTTAACTAAAGCATGTTTTATAATAACATATCTAATAATATAAGATACTTTTAATTTATGGTAAATGTTCATTTTAAATGCAGGCCTATCACATAAATAAAAGGATTGATTGATGAGTTTAAGAACTGAAATTGAAAGGACAAAAAGATGGCCAAACTTAGAAAAGAGATGTTGATGCAGTCCAAACTGGAACACTATTTGGTAATTAGGTCATATCGAGAGCTGTAGATCTCAAATTTAGATATACTTTATATGGATGAAAAGGTAAGACATAAGCCTATAATTTTCATATGGAGCCCAAGATTTAAAAAGGCCACTTTCAAGTCCAAATTGTAGCAACAACAAAGAAGTCCAAATCTGTCCTACAACCTGAGCACTGTTTAGTGCTTGACCCATATCTGGAGTTTTAGAAGTCTGAATGACCTTCATTTTTTTTCCTTCTGGAAAATTGAGACAATTTCCTACAACTTTTATGTTTTCAAATGGTTC
>NW_011501462.1:7440-28049 GCF_000495115.2 Populus euphratica | reverse complement strand
AAAAGGTTACACTAATGGTGTAAGAATAAGTATCGTGTAAATTTAATATGGACTTTAATGTTTGATACTAACATGTTTTGTATTTGTTATCTTGTTCAGTCTTTAATACTTTGCTTGTTAAATGATTAATCTAGATTTATGTTGTGTAACACTTGGAACATCAAATGCTTGACACTTTCATAGCCTATACTGTATGGTATAACCGACAACTGAGCTATAAAAGGAACTTAATTTGTTGTTAACATAAGTTATAATTATGAATGTCTGACGAAATTTACAAGTATTAGCATTAATCAAATAAGATAACTAATGTAATCATGTTAATAATTTATAATCTAATTGGAACCTCCTTTGTGTGTGCTTTCCAATTGAATAATAAGAGTTTATACTATAATTGTTTGACATACCATTAATGGATTCTCTAACCTTGATATTTGTTGTTATCATTATTTAATCATTATATTAATCTTCCATCTCAAAATTCCCATCAACTTTTTCTTCTTTACTACTACTACTATTATTGTTCTTGTTGTAATATTGTTTAGAGCGACATAGCCTAAGGTGTTAGGAATCAAGGTAGGGTATTTTAAATGAAGTAAGAGGAGGCTAGGGCTGCTCTCGATATAGCGACCGGTACAATATAGTCAAATTTCATGCAAGTGTATGTGTTATTTGATTTTGGGGCTATATACTTCTTTATGGAAAATAAACTAGTGGGGATACTAGGGAAAAATCCTTATGGGGTCAGAAAAAAGGGTTTATTATAAGTACTCATTTAGACAAAAATATAAATATTAATCATGTGTTTAAAGGAATCAGGATAAATATATAGGGTTATAAGATGAGAGTAGACCTAATATCCTTAGAATTATATGATTTTGATGTCATCCTAGGGATGGACTAACTGAATATGAATAAGACTTAGATGAATTATTTTGAGAAAACAATGACTCTCTAAGGACCATTTGGTAAGAGAGTAATATTCAGAGGGAAAAGATAGGTTATACCAAATTGTGTTAGTTTGGTTATGATTGTTAAGAAAATGATGAAAAAAAGGGTATGAGGCCTATCTAGCGTATGTGATGGAGGTGGAGAAGAAAAATAATAAGTTGGCAAATCTTCCCATAGTAAGAGGATTTCCAAAGGCATTTTCTGAAAAGTTACTAGGATTATCTCCAGAAAAGGAAGTGGAAATCTTTATTAATATGGAAGTGGAAATCTTTATTAATATATTACTTGTATGTCTTTTATAGCTTAATCTTCCTATAGAATGACTCCTATAGAATTGGCTGAGTTGGAGACTCAACTATAGGAATTACTGAATAAAAGGTTTATACATCTAAACAATTCACCTTCAGGAGTTTTGATTTTATTTGTAAAGAATAAGGACATAAATTTCCAACCATGTTTTGATTACAAACAATTGAATAAGGTTATTGTAAAGAATACGTATTCACTTCCACAAATAGATGATTTGTTTGACTAGTTTAAGGGAGCTAAAATATTTTTAAAGATAAACCTAAGATCAAGGTACTGCCAGTTAAAGATTAACCCCATTTTGACTCGTTATGAAAAAACATGTCATGGATTTTTTACATTTTTTTATGGATCATTAAAGGCATTCAAGGGCCAATTCAAGATATTTTGGCCTTATTGCCTATAAGACTTACCATTCAACTTATTTTCCTCTTTGTATGTGCTGGATTGAGCTTATTTTTTCGATTGTATAGTTTTATACTAATAAGCATAATTTTCAATTCGACTATTGGATCTGACAACAATTTCACCGAAGGTTTCTATAGGTCTTCTTTTTTATTTGGTTGAAATTTCACAATAATCATACATTAAGAAGGCCTAGCGATAATTTCTAGAAGTAATATGTAGGAATTATATTAGTTTTCTAGTTACTTTAGGATTTTTTTCTATTTTTCTTATAACTCTATTTTTTTTGCAACACTGTATAAGATGTTTTTATCTATTATAAATAAGTTTATTTAGTTTGTATTTAGGTTTTTCTTTTTTTTAAAACAAAATTTGATTTCAATAATTAATATTATATATGTGAGGTTTTGCTTATACTTTAGGTTTTTTATTGAACTACTTTGACTTATTATAGAATTAACCAATTTCTGGGTGTTTTTTTATACTTCTCGATCACGTCTCTTTATAAGCATTGTTAGAAGTTTAGTTACTTATAGTCTTGGTTTCTTGATACTGGTTATCATTATGTCAAACTCAATTATAAAGTTGATCTTAGCTTTCTTGGGAAGAGTTAATTTGACTATGGATTTCTTGATCTATATATCAATGGGGTACAAATCAATTGATATCAGAGTAAGACTCTAAAATCAAGTTTTATCTATCTTGAAATCTAGTTTAGTTTATGCTTTAAGTCTTGTTTTCTTATTTTTAGGTTCTTGATTTCATTTTTGCTTAGTTCTTTTGTCTTGGATTTTGGTTTGTTCTTTAGTTTAGCTTGGTGTTGCATTTATGTGTGTGTGTATCTTTCAAAAGCTAGTCAACATCCAGACAAGGTGATGATTTAAATCATTTTGAGAAGAGAATTGATATGATTTAAATTACATGAACCGATCCATTACATATGTTAATTAGGCATATTACAAGGTCGAAATTTAAGAAGGTTAAAGAGGCATTCAATTGGTCAATTCAAGATGCCTTCTTTCTTATAAGATTTGTGCATTCAACTTATTTTATTTCTTATATGCTGATTGAGCTTATTTTTTTTAATGTATAATTTTATACTAATAAGTATAATTTTCAATTCGATCATTGGATTTGAATACAATTTCACCATAGGTTTCCATAGGTCTTCTTTTTTATTTGGTTAAAATTTCATAGCAATTGGACACCAAGAAGGCTTAGCAGTGATTTTCAGAAGCTACTGTGCAGGAATTATATTAGTTTCCTAATTAATTTATGATTTTTTTCTATTTTATTTAAAAATCTTTTTTTTTTTACATAATTGTTTAAGATGTTTTTACATATTATAAATAGGGTTATTTAGTTTGTATTTATGGTTTTTTAACTAACTTTGATTTGAGTAATTATTATAGTGTGTGGAGGTTTTGCTCATACTTTTGGTTCTTCATTGAACTACTCTCACTTATCAAAGAATTAATTAAGTTTCGGGGTGTCTTTTATACTTCTCAATCATGTTTTTTTTTTTATAAGCATTGAGTGGAAGTTCGGTTACTTATTGTCTTGGTCCCTTGGTATAGGTTATTGTTGTATTAAGCTTAATTCGAGCTATTTGACTATAGGTTTCTAGATCTATATATGCACGAGGTCTGCATCAATTGGTATTAAAGCAAGACTCTAAAATTAGATTTTGTCCATGTATCTATCCATTTATGTATGTGTCTATCTTTAAATTTAGTTTGATTTATATATGGTGTCTTGTTTTTTTTATTATTGTTAACTTCTTAGGCATATTAAAAGTTCAAGAGCTTAAAAGGTTAAAGATGCATTAAATTGGTTAAATCAATAAATTTTAGCCTTATGATTAGTACTTAAAAGTGTATTTTTATCAAGATTTTATATCATCATTTTGCACTTGAAGTATCAATAACTCCTTAACTAAAGCATGTTTTATAATAATATATCTAATAATATAAGATACCTTTAATTTGTGGTAAATGTTCATTTTAAATGCAGTAAGATACCTATAATTTGTGGTAAATGTCTATTTTTAATGTAGTCTATCACATAAATGAAAGGATTGATTGATGACTTGAAGAACTTAAATTGCAAGGATAAAGAGATGGCCAAACTTAGAAAAAAGATGTCGGTGCAATCCAAACCGGAACACTGTTCGGTAATTGGGTCATATCTGGAGCTATATATCTCATATTTAGGTCTAATTTATATGGATGGAAAGGTAAGACATAGGCCTATAACTTTCATATGGAGCCCAAGATCTAAAAAGATCATTTTGAAGTCCAAATTGTAGCAACAACAAAGAAGCCCGAATCTGTCTTAAAGCCCGAGCCCTGTTCAGTATTTTGGCCTATAAAAGGAGGCATTTGCCATGCATTTAGGCATCTTGGTTTCCAGATCAAGATCATGCTCTTTCTTTCTCTCTTTGTATTTTTTGTATTGCTTATGCTTTGCTTTCATTAATATCAAGTTTATGTCTTTCATTTCCTTTCATTTTCTTAGTTAACTTTAATCTTATTCATGTTCTTATTTTGTTTATTTATTTTTCTTTCTTTCATTATGTCTAGCTAAGTTTATTATGTCAAGGTGAAAAGGTTACACTAATGGTGTAAGAAGAAGTATAGTGTAAACTTAATATGGACTTTAATGTTTGATACTAACATGTTTTGTATTTGTTATCTTATTCACTCTTCAATACTTTGCTTGTTAAATGATTAATCTTGATTTATGTTGTATAACACTTGGTACAACAAATACTTGGCACTCTCATAGCCCATACTATATGGTATAACCGACACTGAGCTATGAAAGGAACTTGATTTGTTGTTAACATAAGTTATAATCATGAATGCTTGACGAGATTTACCTTCTCATTTTAATTTTAAACCAGGTATTATTCAACTTTTACCTTCTTTTCATGGCTTAGAATTGGAAAATCCATACTTGCATTTAAGAGAATTTGAGGAGGTTTGTAACACATATAATAATTTAAATTGTAGCATGAACACCATCAAATTAAAGCTTTTTCCTTTTTCATTAAAAGATAAAGCTAAAACATGGCTATAAAATTTAAGACCAGGATCCATTCGTGCTTGGGATGAAATGCAACAACAGTTTTTGAAGAAGTTTTTCCCATCTCACAGAACAAACTCTTTCAAAAAACAAATCACCACTTTCACTCAGTTTCAAGAGACAAATCACCACTTTCACTCAAAAACCAGGAGAAACATTTTACCAATGTTGGGATAGGTATCGAGACTTGCTTAGTACTTGCCCTCATCATGGTTTTGAAACATGGAGATTGATTTCACATTTCTATGAAGGGTTAACACCTAAATATAGGCAAATGATTGAATTGATGTGCAATGGAACTTTTAAAGATAAAGACCCTGATGAAGCAATGGAGTACTTAGACTTGTTAGCTGAAAATGCTCAAAATTGGGACACCGCGGGTACTTATGAGGCACCGAGAAAAACTCAACCTCATATATCTAGTGGAGGTATGTACAACCTTAGGGAAGATCATGACCTTCAAGCCAAGTTTGCATCTTTAGCTAGAAAAGTCGAGGCACTAGAATTGAAAAAGAGTGGTCAATTAAAATCTGTTGAAAACATTGTGTGTCAAATCTGTGAAACAAATGAACACTCAACCAACGATTGTCCAACCTTGCCTTCTTTTAAGGAATGTCTCCATGAACAAGCCCATGCTTTAAACAGTTTCCAAAGGGCTAACCACAACCCATACTCACAAATTCAAAGGGCCAACCACAACCCATACTCCCAAACGTACAACCTTGGTTGGAGAAATCACCCAAATTTTAGTTGGAAGAGTGAGAACAACAATGCACGAACTTCATAACCACCATTTCAAGCACACCACAATTTCCAAAATTCTCATGGATATGCACCTCCTTATGCTCCACCTCCTAGAAGAAATCTTGAGGAAACATTGCATGCATTCATTGAAAAGCAAGAGACAATCAATACTCAACTTGCTCAAAACATGACAGATTTTAAAGATACTCTTGCAAAATTAACATCTGCTCTCAGTTTCTAAAAGAAAGCTAAGTTTCCATCTCAACCACAACAAAATCCTAAAGGGCAATACAATGCAAATGTAAGTAGTTCCGGAAGCCAACATATGGATCAAGTCAAATCAGTCACTACTCTGCGCAGTGGTAAGGTTATTGAAAAACCCTCTCTTGAACCTTATGAGAAAGATGATAAGTCAATCATTGAAAAACCCTCTCTTGAACCTTATGAGAAAGATGATGAGTCAATCTCTGAGGGTAAGGAAGGGGTTAAATCTGAAAATTACAAAGAAAAGACTGATTCTCCGCCAGCACTTCCATTTCCTTAAGCCATGACCAAACAAAAACTTCCATTTCCTCAAGCCATGACCAAACAAAGGAAAGTCAATCACAGCTCTGAAATTTTTGAAATTTTCAAACAGGTAAGGATCAATATACCTTTGCTGGATGCTATTAAACATGTTCCTTCCTATGCTAAATTTTTGAAAGATCTATGCACTATGAAGAGGAAACTGAATGTGAAAAAGAAAACCTTTCTAGCCCAACAAGTAAGTGATATTCTTCAAAACAATAATGCTTTGAAATATAAAGACCCTGGTTGTCCTACAATTTCTTGCTTTATTGGAGAGCATAAAATTGAAAGAGCCTTACTTGATCTCGATGCTAGTGTGAATTTACTTCCATATTCAGTTTTTCAGAGTCTCAATCTAGGTGAGTTAAAACCAACTTCTATATCTCTTTTACTTGCCGATAGATCTGTAAAAGTGCCTAGAGGAATAATTGAAGATGTGTTAGTACAAGTCGATAAATTCATTTATCCCGTGGATTTTATTTTCTTGGACACAGAACCTGTTGAAGCATGTAATTCATTTCCTGTTATTTTAGGACGTCCATTTCTTGCAACCTCTAACGCATTGATTAATTGTAGGAATGGATTGATGAAGCTATCATTTGGAAACTTGACATTGGAGATGAATATTTTCAACATTTGCAAGCAACCTAGAGATGATAATGATTTACAAGAAGTAGATCATATTGACGAATTAGTTTATGATCAACTTGAATCTACTTTAAGTAAAAGTGAATTGGATGAATCTGAAGATTTGCAACTGATTTATTCTGAGGAAGAAATCACGGATGAAAAACGCACTGAAAATGTTGATGCAAATCTTTTGTCAATAGTGACAACAGATTCGATATCTGACATCACACCAATCGATGATTACTTTACTAATGAATCTTTACTTTCTCTTAGTCCAATACCTTAGTATGATAAAAATATCAATTTTCTTACTTTAGGAGATTTGCCAACTGATTGGAGTACCTAAGACAAAGAAAAGTTTTTGAACGAAGTGCAGAGCTTTTATTGTAGAAGAAAAGTTTTTGAACGAAGTGAAGAGCTTTTATTGTGATGACCCTAACTTATTCAAATATTGTCCTGATCAAATATTTCAAAGATTCATTCCCGACAATGAGGTAAGTAGTGTCATTAAACTTTGTCATTCTAAAGCATGTGGAAGTTATTTCTCGTCAAAAAAGACAGCTGCAAAAATCTTTCAAAATGGATTTTATTGGCCCACCATGTTCAAAGACACGCATGCATTCTGCAAAACTTGTGAAAATTGTCAAAAAGTTGATACTAGTCAAAAAGTTTTGTTTTATAATTCTCAACTCTATGCATTCCCTAGAGAGCTAAGACCAAGATGAAGCAATCCTTATAGGGCCTGTGATATTGAGAATTCAATGAATGACAATGATTTTAAGGAAAATGGACATCGTTTGAAAGCTTACTTTGATAATTTTCCTAGTGAAAATGAATCAACTGGTTGGAATGATCTTGTAGATAAAGGTTGATTATTTTGTTTTTCTTAGATTGTTTTTGTCTTTCTTTTTTAGTGATTTTTACTAGTTTCTCTCACCCCGGTCAAATGGCGGACAACGGTACTCCGTGACTTAAGTCGGTTCTTTCAGTTTCCCACAATAACTGATATCTGTGTATATATTTGTGCAATTCTTTGAATCTCTCTTCCAATTCTCATTTGAAAATGGACACTAATCTTGAAAAATTGAAAAAGTATTTTCCTGCTCTGCCTCAGAATGCGATTACAAAAATTTACCGTGCTAGATGTGCAAGATTGAGATTGTTAATGAATCATGGAATTCCCGAAGATATTCTTTGGTTGATTGAAGCAAAGGTCCGATTATCAGGTGAGTCCTCTAACTCCTTCATTTCACACATGCCTGGAACAGGTAAAAGCGCTTTTGCAAAGAAACGTCGTGCAAAACGACTGAAATTGCAAAGAAGCGTCGTGCAAAACGACTGGATGTCTGTCATCGATGTGCTAGATGGACTTGTAATACACAATGTCGTTCTTTAGGAATGGTATCTATAAACCGTGAAGATAAAATACAATTCATTAAGGATGGCTTGAGTAAGAAGTCTTTAGATAATCTTCTATGGACTCTTGAGAAGCATCCTAGTGGAGATGTGCATCGTGCAATTCATGATTTATGGCCACTATTTCATAAAGAACATGATCGACTTAGTCTTGGAAATTTGACTAAAAAAGACCCTGTTTGCCAGTTTTTAAGAAAATTGGATTGGAAGCCTATCCCCGACCCATAGAGGGCGTTTAAGCCGTTCTTGGACGTAAAACCAAGAGAGATGTGAGCCACAATCACAACTACCTGTACATACACATGTTTTTTTTAAGTAAATAAATAAATAAATAAAGAGAGAGAGAGTGTGTGTGAGACTCCAGTTGGCCTATATATAGGTGTTATGATTGTCTTTCTAATTTCTCATCTATAAAACCCTTTTTTCCTTCCTTTCATTTCTATTCAACCCATACATTCAACAATTATAGAAGTGTGTAGAAATGGCAAGTTTCTCAGGTCATCATATAAGAAATATTTGTGTTTTTGGTGGATCTAGTCCTGGGAAAGAAAAGGAGTTTTTAGAATCAGCAAATCATCTTGGTCAAGTGCTAGCTGAGAGAAAGATTCATTTAGTGTATGGGGGAGGCAGTCTTGGGTTAATGGGAGGTGTGTCAATAGCTGCATTTTTAGGAGGTAGTCAAGTTTTGGGGGTTGTCCCCGAAGCTTTAGCACAAGGGGACATCATTGGAAAAACAATTGGAGAGGAACTTCAGGTCTCCACAATGTCAGCTCGAATAAATGCAATGTTTAACCATGCTAATGCCTTCATTGCTTTACCAGGTGGTCTAGGTACATTGGAAGAGATCTTTCATATTTTCTCTTGGGCTCAACTGCACATTCACCATAAACCCATAGGTTTGTTAAATGTTAATGGTTATTAAGATAAGTTGTTGTCTTTTCTTGATCATGCTGTGGAACAAGAATTTCTAACATCTTATGCACGACAAATCATAATCTCTGCTGCTACTGCTGAACAATTAATTGACCAGCTACAATCCTTCATTCCTGTAATTGATCCTTCCATAGGTCGCATAAATTGGTCAACTAAGGAAAGCCGTAAAAAGCTTAGATTGGATTTGAGCCTTCATCTATGAATTTTTGTGTCTTTTAGTTTTATTATTGTGTTTTGTTATTTCTTATTTTTATTTCAGTGTGTTTCAGGTTTGTCAGTGTTCATTATTTCAAGTGATATCTTCTATACTCTATCTTTCTACCTTAGAACATTGAGGACAATGTCTCGTTTTGGTTGGGGGGAGAGGGTAGTAGTTGATAAAAAAAAAAATTGTTTTTCATTTCATAAAGCATGTGCATAATTGTTGTTACTAGGATGACAGAGTAAAGGAGCTCTTTTGTTAAAGTGACTCTTGAGACGCATCTTAGTAACCATTCTTAATAAGGTATATTATAATACTTCTTGAAATATTTAAGTTTACAAACTCTCGCATTGTTATCACTTAATTCTGCTTATATACTTATTTAACATGTATTCTTAAACCTTAATTTACACACACACACTTTAACATATGATTGTGGGTTGCATATTGGATTATTACATTATTTATGTTCTTTTGTTAAAGGTAACAACTAAGGGAAAGGGATTGTATATAATTAAGAAAAAAAAAATATGAAAAAAAAAGAAAAATGAAAAAAGAAAAAAAAAATGATGATAATAAAAATGTAGATAAGTTTGGTTTCGTAGCCTCCCTAACCTAAGCAATTAAGCCCGAAGGGGTGTTTTAACACCTAATACCCTAAAGTCAACTGACTTGGGAGCTATTGGCCCAACGCTTGTTACATGGGTTGAGGAGAAAAGCTTAAGGGAATCAAACATTGCACTATCTACATATCAGTATCTGCGACCCGAGTTACTAAGCTCGTAGGGGTGTCTTAACACCTAATGCCCTAAGACCAACTAGTCTGGGAGTCATTAGCTGAAAGCTCGTTACTTGGGTTAAAGATGCATGGTGTTTTTAAATTATATGTATATATTTAAAAAAAAAAAGAAGAAAAAAAAAAGACAAAAATAATGTTTTTAAATTATATGTATATATATTTAAAACAAAAGGAAGAAAAAAAAGACAAAAATAATAATCCCAACCCAAGGAAGTTAACCTTAAACATTAGAACAAAAATTTTGTTTTCTTCCAAGAAAAGCCCCATAATTATGTGTTGATACATTGAGCACAAAAGAAAGGTTTATTAATATCTTGTTAAGAGGTATTGAGCAGATATATAAATTTAATGAGAGTTTGTTTATCTGGATAGATTAATGGAAGTTAAATGATGAATACCTTGCTTTGTGGAATTTGCAAATTGTTTTTCTATTTTACGCTTTGATTACTAGGGACTAGTAATAAGCTGGTTGGGGGGTGTGATTAGTACTTAAAAGTGCATTTTTATCATGGTTTTATATCATCATTTTGCACTTGAAGTATCAATAACTCCTTAACTAAAACATGTTTTATAATAATATATCTAATAATATAAGATACCTTTAATTTGTGGTAAATGTTCATTTTAAATGCAAGTCTATCACATAAATGAAAGGATTGATTGATGACTTTAAGAACTTAAATTGCAAGGATAAAGAGATGGCCAAACTTAGAAAAAAGATGTCGGTGCAATCCAAATCGGAACACTGTTCGGTAATTGGGTCATATCTGGAGCTACAGATCTCAGATTTAGGTCCAATTTATATGGATGGAAAGGTAAGACATAGGCCTACAACTTTCATATGGAGCCCAAGATCTAAAAAGGCCATTATCAAGTCCAAATAGTAGCAACAACAAAGAAGCCCGAATCTGTCTTCCAGCCCGAGCACTGTTCGGTATTTTGGCCATATCTGGAGTTCTAGAAGTCCAAATGAGCTGAATGTTTTACACAAGAAAGCTGAGACAATTGCCTACAACTTTCATGTTTGCAACTGGCTCCAATTTTGACGTTATCAATGACGTTTTGGGCAGACAAGAGAAGATAAGGATTATCACCAAGTCAAAAGTTGGCCACCCACTTATCAATTAGTCATCAAATCAATAGTTCCCAATTTTGGCCTATAAAAGGAGACATTTGCCATGCATTTAGGCATCTTGGTGTTCAGATCAAGATCATGCTCTTCCTTTCTCTCTTTGTATTTTTTATGCTTTGTTTTCATTAATATTAAGTTTATGCCTTTCATTTCCTTTCCTTTACTTAGTTAACTTTAGTAGTAGTAGTAGTAGTAGTAGTAGTAGTAGTAGTAGTAGTAGTAGTAGTAGTAGTAGTAGTAGTAGTAGTAGTAGTAGTAGTAGTAGTAGTAGTAGTAGTAGTAGTAGTAGTAGTAGTAGTAGTAGTAGTAGTAGTAGTAGTAGTAGTAGTAGTAGTAGTAGTAGTAGTAGTAGTAGTAATAATAATAATAATAAAGAAAGAGAAGAAGAAGAAGATGATGAGAACTTTGAGATGGAATATTAATGTAACGATTAAACAATGATAATAACAAATGTCAAGGTTAGAGGTTCCACTAATGGTATATCAAACAAGTATAGTATAAACTCTTATTATTGAATTGGAAACCACACACAAAGGAGGTTCCAATCAGATTATATATTGTTAACATGATTACATTAGTCATCTTATTCAATTAATGCTAATACTTGTAAATCTCGTCAAGCATTCATGATTATAACTTATGTTAACAACAAATCAAGTTCCTTTCATAGCTCAGGTGTCGGTTATACCATACATTATGGGCTATGAAAGTGCCAAGCATTTGTTGTACCAAGTGTTATACAACATAAATCAAGATTAGTCATTTAACAAGCAAAGTATTAAAGAGTGAACAAGATAGCAAATATAAAACATGTTAGTATCAAACATTAAAGTCCATATTAAGTTTACATTATACTTATTCTTACACCATTAGTGTAACCTTTTCACCTTGACATAATTAACTTAGCTAGACATAATGAAAGAAAGCAAAATAGATAAACAAAATAAGAACATAAAAGTTAACTAAGTAAAGGAAAGGAAATGAAAGGCATAAACTTAATATTAATGAAAGCAAAGCATAAACATTACAAAAAATACAAAGAGAGAAAGGAAGAGCATGATCTTGATCTGGAAACCAAGATGCCTAAATGCATGGCAAATGCCTCCTTTTATAGGCCAAAATTGGGAACTATTGATTTGATGACTAATTGATAAGTGGGTGACCAACTTTTGACTTGGTGACAATCCTTATCTTCTCTTGTCTGCCCAAAACGTCATTGATAACGTCAAAATTGGAGCCAGTTGTAAACATGAAAGTTGTAGGTAATTGTCTCAGTTTTCTTGTGTAAAACATTCAGCTCATTTGGACTTCTACAACTCCTGATATGACCAAAATATCGAACAGTGCTCGGGCTGGAAGACAGATTCGGTCTTCTTTGTTGTTGCTACAATTTTGACTTGATAATGGCCTTTTTAGATCTTGGGCTCCATATGAAAGTTATAGGCCTATGTCTTACCTTTCCATCCATGTGAAGTAGACCTAAATCTGAAATTTATAGCTCTAGATATGACCCAATTACCAAACAGTATTCCGGTTTGGATTTCACCGACGTCTCTTTTCTAAGTTTGACCATCTCTTTATCCTTTCAATTTTAGTTCTTAAATTCATTAATCAATCCTTTCATTTATGTGATAGGCCTGCATTTAAAATGAATATTTACCACAAATTAAAGGTATCTTATATTATTAGATATATTATTATAAAACATGTTTTAGTTAAGGAGTTATTGATACTTCAAGTGCAAAATGATGATATAAAACCTTGATAAAAATGCACTTTTAAGTACTAATCAATAACAACAACAGCAACAATAACAATAATAATAAAGAAGAAGAAGAAGAAGAAGAAGATGAAAATGAGAACTTTAAGATGGAATATTAATGTAAGGATTAAACAATGATAACAATAAATGTCAAGGTTAGAGGATCCACTAATGGTATGTCAAACAAGTATAGTATAAACTCTTATTATTGAAGTGGAAACCACACATAAAGGAGGTTCCAATCAGATTATAAATTGTTAACATGATTACATTAGTTATCTTATTCGATTAATGCTAATACTTGTAAATCTCATCAAGCATTTATGATTATAACTTATGTTAACAACAAATCAAGTTCCTTTCATAGCTCAGATGTCGATTATACCATACAGTATGGGCTATGAAAGTGTCAAACATTTATTGTACCAAGTGTTATACAACATAAATCAAGATTAGTCATTTAACAAGCAAAGTATTAAAGAGTGAACAAGATAACAAATACAAAACATGTTAGTATCAAACATTAAAGTCCATATTAAGTTTACACTATACTTATTCTTACACCATTAATGTAAATTTTTCACCTTGACATAATAAACTTAGCTAAACATAATGAATGAAAGAAAAATAAACAAACAAAATAAGAACATAAATAAGATAGGAGTTAACTAAGTAAACGAAAGGAAATGAAAGGCATAAACTTGATATTAATGAAAGAAAAGCATAAACATTACAAAAAATACAAAGAGAGAAAGCAAAAGCATGATCTTGATCTGGAGACCAAGATGCCTAAATGTATGGCAAATGCCTCCTTTTATAGGCCAAAATTAGGAACTATTGATTTAATGACTAATTGATGAGTGGGTGACCAACTCTTGACTTGGTGACAATCTTTATCTTCTCTTGGCTGCCCAAAACACATTGATAACGTTAAAATTAGAGCCACTTGAAAACATGAAAGTTTTAGGAAATTATTTCAGCTTTCTTGTGTAAACAATTCAGGTCATTTGGACTTCTAGAAGTTCAGATATGGGCCAAACACTAAATAGTGTTCGGGCTGGAAGATAGATTCAGACTTCTTTGTTGTTGCTACAATTTGGACTTGAAAATGGCCTTTTTAGATCTTGGGCTCCATATGAAAGTTGTAGGCCTATGTTTTACCTTTTCATCCATATAAAGTACACCTAAATCTGAGATATATATCTCCAGATATGACCTAATTACTGAACAGTATTCCAGTTTGGATTGCACCGACATCTCTTTTCTAAGTTTGGCCATCTCTTTGTCCTTTCAATTTCAGTTCTTAAATTCATCAGTTGATACTTTCATTTATGTGATAGGCATACATTTAAAATGAACATTTACCATAAATTAAAGGTATCTTATATTATTAGATACGTTATTATAAAACATGCTTTAGTTAAGGAGTTATTGATACTTCGAGTGCAAAATGATAATATAAAACCTTGATAAAAATGCACTTTTAAGTACTAATCAGTTTTATATCATCATTTTACACTTGAAGTATCACTAACTCCCTAACTAAAGCATATTTTATAATAACAAGTCTAATACCATAAAATACGTTTAATTTATGGTAAATGTTCATCCTAAATGCAGGCCTCACATAAATAAAAGGATTGATTGATGAGTTGAAGTACTTAAATTAAAAAGACAAAGAGAGGGCCAAACTTAGAAAAGAGATGCTGATACAGTCCAAACTGAAATATTGTTTAGTAATTGGGTTATATTTGAAGCTCTAGATTTTGAATTTAAGTTTTCTTTACATGGATAACAAACTAAGACATAGATCAAAAACTTTCATAGGAAGGCAAGACTCAATTCTGCTGTTTGGAAGTCCAAATCTTAGCAACAATAGAGAAGTTTGATTTTGTCCTATAGCCCAGACATTTTTCAGTGTTCAACCCATATCTCGAGTTTTAGAAATCTAAATGACCTCAATTTTCTTTTTTTGAAAAGCTGAGATAATTTTCTAGAACTTTTATAAAAGTTTATCCAAATTCTAATTTAAGTAATGATATTTTTGGCAGACAAAAAGATAATGATTGTTACCAAGTTAAGATGTGGCTACCTACTCAACAATTAGTTATTAAATCAACAGTTTCCAATTTTGGCCCATAAAAGGAGGCATTTACTATGCATTTAGACATTTTGGTTTTCAAATCAAGATCATACTCTTGCTTTCTTTCTTTATATATTGTAATGCTCAAGTTTTCTTTATAGTAATCTCTTGTTTATGTGTTTCATTTTTTTTCTTTTACTTAGTTAACTTATATCTTATTTATGTTTCTCTCTTTCACTATGTTTAGTTAAGTTTATTGTGTAAAAGTGAAAAAGTTATACTAATTATGTAAAAATAAGTATAGTGTAAACTCAATATGAATTTTAATATTTGATACTAACATGTTTTGTATTTGTTATCTTGTTTACTTTTAATACTTTGCTTGTTAAATGACTAATCTAAATTTGTGTTGTATAACACTTCGTACAACAAATACTTGGTACTTTCATAGCCTAACCGTATGGTATAACTAACACTTGTGTTATGAAATAAACTTGATTTGTTGTTAACATAAGTTATAATCATGAATGCTTGACAACATTTACAAGTATTAACATTATTCGAATAAGATAACTAATGTAATCATGTTAACAATTTATGATCTGAGTGGAACCTCCTTTGTGTGTGTTTTCTAGTTGAATAATAAAAGTTTATACTATACTTGTTTGAAATATTTTTAGTGAATCCTCTAATCTTGACATTTGTTTTTATCATTGTTTGATCCTCACATTGATCTTCCATTTCAAAGTCCTCATCAACTTCTTCTTCTTCTTCTTTACTACTACTACCACTATCACCACTACTATTATTATTGTTATTGTTGTATTATTGTTATTTACAACTTATATAATTAACCTTCCTGCGATTTGATTGTGATTTTTTAGGTTATTTATTACTTCGACACTTCTATACTTGAAAAAAGATATTAATCTTTTGGTCATGTCACCGAGCCAGCCTAGTAAGTGGCCAAAGCCACTGACTAGGTGGCTATTACCCACCAGCGTGTGTAGATTATTCAGGCATACTGGCAACAATTATTATGTAATTATATTTCTAATACACAGTGTTGGGGAATTATTTTGCAAAACTGGAGACATTTACCTGGGAGCAAGATGGAGGTGATGGCGTGCTGTTCGTCTCTTCATTTTTATAAGCTTCTTCCTCTGGTTTTAGAAGCTAGTGCTGAAGAAGAGGAAGTCGATTGTGATGCCGATGCTTTCGTCTATAGGTTTCTTGTTTCCCTATCCTCCTCTTTGCGTCCCTTTCCTTGTTTTGCGATGTTATTCCCTGTCTTTCTCGATCTCTCTATCTTTCTATATGTTTTGGGTTGCCCTTGTGTCTGTCTGTTCGGGGGGAAGGGGAGAGGTGGTGCAACCGGAGTCGTGGCTAGCACTAGTCTGGAAGAAGATGATGATGAAGGTGCAGTGGCTAGCCAAAAATTGCTTTCCCCTCTGTATAATCTCTATTTATTCTGCTATCCCTTGTTTCTTTGTTTTTTTCTTTTTTTCCTTGGTTCTGTTTCTACTTCTCTTCTTCTACTTCCCCATTTTTTTTTGTTTCCCCTACTATTGTTGTATACTTGTTTTGCTTTGTTTTTTTTGCATTTTTCTTCTCTTGTTCTCAGTGTCCTTTCTCCTTGTTCTGCTCTCCCTTTTATAGAGATCGAGTCGCTTGCTTACAAACCAGTCCTGCCTTTGCAGGATTGTTATTCAATCCACGAATGAGATCATGGGCAAGAAACGTGGTCCATGATTGGATCGGATTTGCTGCAGATTTTCAGCTCCCCTATTGAATCGGGATGAAGAAGACAAGCATGATTGTTCCACCCAGCAATAGTGTCGTTTTGATAGAAATGGATATTTTCATTTTGACCTCTGATATTTGGAAATTTAACAATTGGATCTCAAGTAATTAAAAATTTCTTTTAATTTTTCTATTGGATTAATTTCAACTGAATCTCTAAATTACAACACTATTTACAAAACAATCATTAATTTCTAGATTGTTCAATTTGATCCTTAATTAAATCTTCAACTTTAAATTCTTTCAAAATTATCCTTGAAAAAATCAATTAAAATTCCTAAAGTAAACCTGCAATTTCACTATGGTTCTTAGTCTTTTAATCTCCTAAAATTTTGTCTCTAATCAGCTTATAACTTTGATATTTTTTTAATCAAACCCCTGATTTCTTTAATCAATTAAATCAAAACTTAACTAAGTCCTTAAACTTATCAATTCTGTAACTAAGCACCTGATTTTATTAATTAAACTAATCCAAATTTTTAATTAAAGTCTCAAACTTATTAATTGTTCAATTATTGACCAATTAACTCTCAAATTTAATAATTTCATTCTTAAATTTTAAATTTTGTGTTGTCTTAACCCAATTCTCATATATATTTTTATCCATTTATTTTTTATTATTTATTCAAAAATTGGGTTATGATAACAAAGACTACATGTATTTTTATATGATAAGTTTAAGTAAAACTCATTAATAAATTGCATATAGTTCACATTCTGTAAAGTATAAAATATAATTAGGTATGAACATAGTTAATGATATAATTATCATTTACTATAAATACAAGTTATTTCATTGATGTTAATTTTTTCCTGCATTTTTCTTGTAACCCTAACTATTAGAGATGTATCAGACTAAAATATACCACCTCCAAGATCAAATAAAGATATCATATGTGATCTAGAAATTATTATATTAATAAGTAATTTAGCTAGAATTTTTGGAGAGCATAATACACCACGACAAAAAAAAAATCTTCAATCTTTTCTCTACACTCCACAAAATACTTATTACATCTAAATAAAATAATTTACAATGCAGGTAAGCCACAAACACTTTTTTTTTTAATTTCATCATCATATTTTCATAGTAGAATCATATGATAATGTCATTTTTTTTAGATTTAATTTTTAGTTATGCTCTAATTGCATCATTAATATTCATCAAATTATCATATAAAATATCAAAATCCAGTTTTGGAAGAATTTGTATGCATTCAAAATAATATATTTTTTTAAAAAATATTTTTTAACTTTAAATTTAAGTTACTCAATAAAATGACCAATATTGTTTTTCTTTTACTTGGTACATGGGCTCATTGGAAAAGTCACAAAACTCTTAGTTGATTGGGTATATGACAGTTGCTCGGAAAGAAAGAGGCATGCAAAGCCTTATCTTAAAAATAAAAATAAATGGAGCGCATAGGTACAAGGTGTTAGAAGCACAATCAACAACAATTGAGGATAAAAAATAGCAATTGAGGATAAAAAATAACACTTTCGTTAATTGTAAAATCAAAATCCTTAATCTCCACTCATCTCGAAGCGGAATTACTGAACAACCATTGATAAACAAAGCCCTACTTTCTTCCCCATCTCCTCAAATGTTTGAATCTCTACCTATACCTATCTAATCTTCTTAATACTTTTTTGCTTCTTTTGTTTTAAGGAATTATTAGTGTTTTATTTTATTTTGTGGTGTTTTCCGCCCAAGTGCTCTAGATTAATTTAAAAATCTAAAAACTTATCACTTTAAATATAAATTAAAAATTTATTTTTATAAAAACATATTAAAAAAAATATATCAATTTAAAAAAACTATATAAAAAAAATCAAACACTACTACTAGATCAAACAAGCAAGTTCGCATTACTAACCTATTTTGAAAAACTGAGGATAATATGTTATCTCCCCTATTAATTAAAAAAAAAAGAAAAAAACCTAAAGGCCCACATGTGCTAGTTTACACATATACAGTGATAAATTTTTAAAGTGTCAAGAATAAAAAACAAGAACTCTTTTTCAAACAAAAAAATTTAAAGAAAAACAATTACAACAACAATAAAAATAAAAAAATGATGATAAATATGTTAAGTATAAAGTGATAAATATGTGAAGTGTAAAGAAAAAAAGAAATACAATACCTATTATTATATTAAGAAACTTAGAAGAATTTATAAAATTACCATTTCAAAATTTTTTTACTATCTCTTTTTAGTATATTGTACTTGATGTGGACTCGTGATATACTACAAGGCTAGACTATTTTTTTCCATAAAAAACAATGTTCAATTATCACAAACACATTTTGAAAATGAAAAGAATTTAGGACTTAGGTCATAAACCTATTTTAGGTTAAATGAACTGATTTTATTTTAATTCAATGATGAAAAAAAATAGATAAACACATTAGATGAATTTTTTTTTTAAAATGATCATGTTAACCTTGAGAATTGTTCTTTTTTTTCCCCAAAAAGAGAAAATCACTTAATTAGTAAGCCATTAAACACAGGACGATGAAATATTATAAAAAGAAGACCTAAAAATTAGCCTTAATCAACCCGAGTTAACATAATATATATATGATTTGATAATCAGGTTGAGCCAATCCGGGTTATCTTATGAATCCAATAAAAAATTAAAGGAAATTACAAAAAAAAAAATTTAAATGTCAACCTGCATAAACTTTTCAAACCTATGACTTAAAATATTAAACTTGAAACATCATATCTAAAAAAATTATAAAGTTCAATTTCTAATAAATTAAATATTAAATGATGAAATCAAATGTAAACACATCTCACATGTTGGCACGTGCATAATCCATGCTAATTATTTTTTTATTATTTTATTTTTTAATTAAAAAACTTAATTGTTTCTCTACTGACTTGATAATAACAAATAAAAACCTTTGTAAAAGACAAAAAAGCCTCATAAAGCAAAATCTTAATTTTTTTTAGCTTTTAAAGGTATTTTATCATTTCAATGTGTGTTTTTTTTTTCTTATTACTATTTTCTATGTCTAGTCAAATATCAAATTATCCCATATCTGACATGATGATTATAAAAAAACCATTGTGAAAACATAAATCTTTGACTCTAATTTTATATATTTTATTCTAATTGCATTTTAATTATTTTATTATGCAATTAAAATGAGAAAAAAACTTATTTTTTCTCAGTTAATTTGATAATAACTAATAGGAGACTTTAGTGTACCATGTTTTCACTGATATTCTACAATAGAAATCCCTTTTGTTTTAGCTTTGGTCAAATGATTTCACTGTCTATAAAGGACGTATCTATTAGTTATTATCAAATTTACACAAGAGAGAGATCAATGACCCTCATTCCTTTTTATATTGTGACTATTGAATTAGAAAAGAAGTTTTAGGTTATGTTTGTTTCCCGGAATTCACTTTCTAGAAAATCATTTTTCAAACTTTCCTACGTTTATTTACCATTAGAAAAGTTAGTTAATGGATTAATAAATTATTTTTTAGTTTATTTTTTATAACATAACCAAATACTGAAAAGTGTTTTCCAGTTTATTTTTTATAACATTACTAAACATCAAAAAATAATTTACTTTTCAAAAATTTATTTTTCTTAAAATTTATCATAAAAAAATAACTTTTATATGAACAAACAAAATTTTAGCAAATATTAATAAAAAAGTGCTTTTCCGGGGGCCAAATAATTAGTCAAAAATGTCACATTCTATTGAACCTGGTTCATATGGGTGTTTGATTCACATTTCCATCAAGTCATATTGCATGTGTGGCAGTT
>NW_011501462.1:0-6248 GCF_000495115.2 Populus euphratica | reverse complement strand
ACTTTTGTTGCTCAGGCAGCCCTTGATGAGCTAAGGAATCAAATTTTTAATCTTCAAGCTATTATGTGAAAATGTCTCCGTCATCGGAGTCATGTCATATCTGTCGGAGTTCAATACATCCATGAACAGGAGGGACTCATACGTAGCCAGTTTTATGAACTTAAAAAATCTCGGATCAATCCAAAGGGATTGGAAATTATGCAAATTTATCTGGTCAACCGAAGTCATTGAGTTGTGATGAAGAGAAACAGAACATTTCCCTCTGGGTGGTGCCAAAGCGAGGAGCTTTGTGAATCACTGATTCCTCAGGTATCTGATAATGTTTCGTACTGTGGTTTTGTCTTTCTGTCAAAATGATTTAGCTAATTTTAATGCGATTTGAGAGGTTGAATTTGACGAAAGATAACAATCTACCAATACCAATAATCTTTAGTCTTTTACTAAAAGACAGTTTTGGAGAGGACAGGCTGATAATTTGAGTTTTAATAAACAATTGAGACTTTATAGAGTAATTAAAATAATTAAAAAAACCACCTAAACCGCAGGGCCTTTTTATTGAGCACTCACACACAAATAACTATTCACTATAATATTGTGTTGTTTTTTCCCTTAACCATATGCTTTGGTATAGGTAGCATCTTGGTTTTTTCCATTAGTTACTTTAAATTTATTTGGGGTTATATTTTTTTTTAATACTATTTTTATATAATAAATTAAATAATCTCATTAACTTCCAGTTTAGCTTTTCATGAAACTTGCTTGGGAGAGTTTTGTTGGGATTTGCCATTAATGGGCAACCTATCCTAAAAAGTAGGGTTACCATTTGTCAATGGTAGTTGCACCCACCATTGACAAATGTATCAACCCATGTGCAGCCATTGTTGAGGAGATGCCATGGTTGCCTATAAAAGGGCACCAAGAGAGAGAGAGAGCAAGATGAGAAGAGGATTGTGAGAATGTGAAGAGAGTAGAGAGAAAAAGAGAGCTGCAATGGCAGCAGCTGCAAGTGCAGCAAAAAGAGCTGGAAGTAGAGTAGAGAGAAATGATCTATCTCCTCCATGTATTTGTTTTGTATTCTTTATCTAATCTCTAATAATATAGACTCTCTCCCGTGGATGTAGGCGGTTTTGCCGAACCACGTAAATATTGTGTCAGTGTGCTTGGCCTCCTATGAGCAAATATCAGTACATCACCGGTCGGAATTCCCAACAATTGGTATCAGAGCACATGGTTTAAAGTGGTGTTTGACTTTGCTCAAAAATGAAAGTTGTCAAAATTATATTTTGACCATACCACTGTGTAGAGGAGGAAGAGACGAAGCCACTGGTGAAAACCGCGTCGAAATCGGACGTCGGAAACCGCCGCACGCGCCGTCACGCGCCGGCGAGGTTACTGGACACGCGCGCAGACGCGCGCCACGTGTCACACGCGTCTTCTTCGCCCGGATGGGCTGACCCGACCCGAATACCAGAAGATCCGACCCACGTGCGAGATCCGGATGATGATGATGTCATCATGACGTCACAGTTTCGTCAGCATGAACAAGTGGCATGACATGTCAGCACCAGCCAGCAGCCACGTCACCAGCCGCAAGCCGAGAGTGAGCTGAGCCGAGTCGAGCCGAGCTTAGTGGAGCCGAGCCGAGCCGCGAGTCGAGGGACAGGATTCTGTGTGGCGGAGTCTATGTACAACCGGTTCTGAGATTGAATCTGGACCGTTTATCAAGCTAGAATTGTTTTGATCAAATCTTAGCCGTCTGAAGTGCGATTTGGACGATTTCAGACTTGTTTCCAGCTAATTTGATCGTTCCGGATGCAATGTTACGGTCCGATCATTGAGATTGAGATCAGAAATGACAGTGGTGAATTATTAAAGAGAAATTGCCCGATTATGAGGCATCTGATGATCATCATGGTGGTCGATGGAGCTGAAGAAGAAGAAATCGCACATGTTTGTCCAATTACATGTGTTGAACTATTATATGGGGAATTTAAATTACCTTGAGGGAAGGCAAAATTGGGACACTCTAAACACCCGATCATGTGGACAATTTGAGGTGGAGAGTGAAATTTGATGAAGACCAATCTTGACGAATCTGAGCACTGGTAGTCTCACCAGATGTTGAGAAATCAGGTATAAAACCAGGATACCCCAGATCACTTGTAAAGGAAAGCCGCAACAAAGCTAGCAAATGGTTGTATATACGAAAAGACAGTACGATGGATAGATATGGCCTAAGAAGTTCTGGCTAGGAGATTGGGTTTTAAGCGGGACCGTTGTGACCCCTCCAATCTTTCCTGGGAACTTGCTTAGTGGAAGGATTATCCATACGGTACTATTTTCGTATATGTGACAGTTTGTTATGAAACTGTTGAAGACTAGCAGGATGACGGCACAAAGGAACAGTTGGGTTCCGTATGATCAAGGATCTGATGGAGTGGTGATTTCTCCAAGGAAGTTAGATTCGGTGACTGTAATTTCTCGAGGGGAGAATTGATGAAGACCCTGATAATGGAAGAGAAATACAACAAAGGAATAAAGATTGGCACCCTATTTTGACTTGGACAGGTGTTGTGACAGGATGAGCTGCTGTCAAACATAAGCAAGGAATAGGGAGAAATCTGGAGAACAGAAAATGCACGAGGACACATGGAGATTGTGTAGGAGTACCCGGAGGATCCAACGAGGTACTGTAATGAGACAGTAGGTGCAAGAAGAATAAGTGTTCCTAAATGAAGCTCAGAGCAGAGACTGTGTGAAGGTTGTACAACATGAAGTCTCTTGTGCTCTTGATAAAGACAACAAGCGAGGACCTTTTCAATGCATGCAAGGATGGAAAGATGAGCTGTTGTAGATGCACCTAATTGAGGGGGTGCAAACGCCTATGATAAAAGGCAACCGCCTATGATGAAAGGCGAAGACACCAAAGAGAGTTGGTGTAGGTGGAGCTGTCAAGTACAATGATGAAAGACGTAGAAGCTCCAAACATAGAAATTGAGGTGGAGAATTGTGAGGAGTATACCGCAACTTTCTTTTTCTATGTAATCAGTGGCAAAGAATTTATGGAGCCACTTTGAAGCATCTCAGCTGAAGGAGGATGCGACCACCTATAAAAGGTGAAGATACCTTAAAGAGAAGGTGTGAGGCTATGAGATGAGCCCATGATCAGACCGCCGCATGACGACGAACGGAGACACCTCAAGAGAAGGTGTGAGGGCCGTGGAAGGAGCCCAGTTCAGAACACCCTAAAGCCAATGTGATGACTAGGTATGAGTGGACAGATGCATGTATGGATAGCCAATGAAGTGGCTATGATGAGTATGAAGACAAATGCAAGATTGACTTTCTGGATATTGCCCCCATGCTAAAGATCAATGAGCTAGAAGAAATTTGCCTTGGACAATAAGTGGATGACTTGTGGAGCATTAAGACGCGGCTACTATGGAGCAGAGGGCATGCGCAGGTTCCGGGAACAAGTTGACTCTTGTCAAGGTGATGAGCTCGGTGAAGGCATTGTAATACTCAGAGTATCAAGACATATATGGATCAACCTTTAATGGGCTGCCCCCATGGTTAAAGGTGGAAAGCTACCTGGACTCTTGAGACTAAGAGCGAGAGACTCACGGAGAAGTAAGGCGTGGTTCCTAGGGTGGAATAGAGGGCAGGCGCAACTCCTGGATGAGTAGACTCTTGGAAGAGTGGTGAGCTTGTGATCATATTGAGATACTCATATAATGACTGTCGCACTTGAAATATCCGTTTGAGGGGGTGTTATAAGCCTTGATGTAAGGCTTGATGAATCATTCCGGACCGAGCATGGTTGAAGGGGAATGTTGTTCCAGAGACAAGTGTTAACACTATTCAGATGTGATGTGGCAGACCATCTAGTTGTAATGATCCTTTTGTGTGAGAAAAGGTGTGCTTTAGTTACTCTGATGATTGAAAGGTTTGGCAAGTACCTGTAAACTTGGCCACAAACGCTCTCAGAATGGAAAGCTTGGAAGAGCTGTAGGATGCAAGCTTGTGCTGAAGAAGTAAGAGGACAATTGCCCATATAAATGTCAAAGGGGGTGATTGTTGGGATTTGCCATTAATGGGCAACCTACCCTAAGAAGTAGGGTTACCATTTGTCAATGGTAGTTGCACCCACCATTGACAAATGTATCAACCCATGTGCAGCCATTGTTGAGGAGATGCCATGGTTGCCTATAAAAGGGCACCAAGAGAGAGAGAGCAAGATGAGAAGAGGATTGTGAGAATGTGAAGAGAGTAGAGAGAAAGAGAAAGCTGCAATGGCAGCAGCCTTGCTGCCATTGCAGCAGCTGCAAGTGCAGCAAAGAGAGCTGGAAGTAGAGTAGAGAGAAATGATCTATCTCCTCCATGTATTTGTTTTGTATTCTTTCTCTAATCTCTAATAATATAGACTCTCTCCCGTGGATGTAGGCGGTTTTGCCGAACCACGTAAATATTGTGTCAGTGTGCTTGGCCTCCTATGAGCAAATATCAGTACATCACTGGTCGGAATTCCCAACAAGTTTTCCCTTTTTTTTTTTTGGAAAACAATTAAAAAACATGTTTGTCCTTCCTTTAAAAAATAAAATATTCATCTATGGATATACGTTGTCTTTTCTCATAGTTTTTTATGTTAATTTTATTTGTAGTCCTTAATTTTTTTATTCATAATAATTTTCTTTGAATTTTTTTTAAATGTTATTACTTTTCAATGTAATCATTCAAATCTAATTTGTCATATATAAGTTTTTTCAATTTGATCCTTCTTATAATTTTCATTTTTTTCCTTTGTTATTTTGTAAAAGTTTTGATGGTTTTTAATTTCATCCTTCAATTCAAGTTTTTTAGTGTTTTTTTTTTTCTAATTTGATTCTTATTCTTTTGATTTATAATTTATTTTATTAAATTTATTTTTCTTATCAATTTAACCCTCCAATAACAAATTTGTTCTTACCCTCTAATTTATTTTTTATCTTTATTTTCACCCTCACTTTTTTATTTGCTATTTTTTATTTTGGATCATTTTCTGTAATTAATTTTTTTATCCTGATTTTATTTTTTAGAATTTCATTTGCCGTAAGTTGGGTTTCATATTGTTTTTCATGAATGGTGTTTTTGGTCTAATTACTAGGGATATGAGTTTGAAATATTAATGCTAGTCTATGTCCTTTTTTTTTATTAATTTCTTTTCAAATTTCATCATTCGACAATATTTTTTTTTAAAATAAAAATTAACTTAATATTTTTTTTTAAATTATAGTCTAGTGACTTGGCTTATATCTTTGTTATGGAATAGCAGAATCTGCCCTACACCATCATACTCCTATCGGGGTATCTTAGAAAAGAATTAAAGGATTCATTCGTGATTGTTTAAGATCTTATCAACATTTCTTACCACTACACATGATAAGATGTTGCTTTAATTTAAAGAAAGGATTTCGTGCAATACCCACCTCCTATAAGAACAAATACAAAAAAACATCTAACATGTCTTGTTATTTTTACCATGTCTGTAATCATGATATTAAAAAATATCATACCTTGAAAAAGATTATAATGAGTGATTTCTATGGGATACTTCCAATAATTTATAAAGAAGGATATACAACATGAACCAATAAGAAAAATTTCTCACAATGCACTACTCTAGATTAGATAATTTTCAAAAATTATATCTTCACTATCTTTTGAAATTTTGAATTAAAATAGTAATGTTTCTCCATGTCTCTAATATCTCAAATAAAAAATCTCTATGATGAGATCTTCATTTCTTTATTGAAATCATTTTCATCCTAGTTGTCTTCATTTAAACATATTAGTTCCATTTAGTTTTAGACTTTTATACTTGCGTCTTAAACTTTTTTTTTTACATTTCTGCCCTTAAGTCTTGAGACATGAAAGAGAACATTGCTAAAAAATAAGGAAGAATAGAGAAAGTGGTGTCTAATACAACTAGAGTCGATCTTGAGGTCAATGGATTTTTATTGATAAGAGGAATGCCAATAATGTGTTTTTGAACTTCTATCTTATTGAAAAAAGTAGATTGAGATTAAAAAAGATTTTCTTATTTAGTTTAATTTTCTGTTATTTTGATATTTAAAATGAGTTTATAGATATTTTTTAGAGTGTTTAATAGGTATTTTTATTTAAAAGTAGGTTAGAAATTAAGTTTTTAAGGTCCAAAAAAACTTGTAACATAACTTTGCAACTAGAATCTAAACCAACAAACAATGTGT
>NW_011501449.1:29911-42662 GCF_000495115.2 Populus euphratica | reverse complement strand
CAAGTCGAAACAATGATCACAAAATGCTAATACAGTTTTTGAAAGAAAATATTTTGAGTTAATTTGGAATCCCTCGAGCCATGATAAGTGATGGTGGAACACATTTCTGCAACAAGCCATTTGAGTCTTTAATGAAGAAATATAGAATCACACATATAGTTGCCACCCTTTATCACTCTTAAATAAGTGGACAAGTAGAGCTTCCTAATTGTTGACTGCATTTATTTTCTGGACTTGTTTGACATACCATTAGTGGATCCTCTAACCTTGATATTTGTTGTTATCATTGTTTAATCCTTACATTTATCTTTCATCTCAAAGCTCTCATCTTCTTATTCTTCTTCTTCTTTATTATTATTACTATTATTATTATTACTACTATTACTACTACTACTATTATTGTTGTTGTTATTATTGTTATTGTATTATTGTTATTTATAATTTATACATTTAAACTCCCTGTGGTTCGATCCCGGTCTTGCTAGGTTATTTATTACTTCGACAGTCCTACACTTGGGAGAAGACCCCAATCTTTTGGTCGTGTCAATAGCATGGGTAAATCATCTTGTAAAAAAAGGTTAATTTGCAAAGAGTTTTTCTGAACTATATCTCCTCACAACCAAATATAGGCAATCTCTATGTCAGCATTACTTCCATGCTATAAATAAAATCATGCTCATTCTAGGCAAAGGTTAAATTACAATTTTCTCCCTACGGTCAACTACTATTAAACTCCACCTTCAATGAGTTGAATGGATCCATCATTAAACAAGATGAAACTGTACTCATTTGCTTCTCCTTATCTAGGTCCAATTGAATACTAAGTAGAACACTGTCATATGGAAGCTCTTTGATTGTCTAATTTTATGGTCCAAACTGTACATAAAGAAAGCTCTTTGATTGTGTCATTAGAGCCTGGTTATCAGGTTTGTGAACTAGTAGCAATAAGTATAGACATCAACATCTTGATTTCCTGTTAAAATGTGAACAATAATTTATTTAGATTTGGCCATCCCTCTATTATTAGTTTATGATTTTATGATTTTTTTAATACTTTTTATAAGCAAGCATGTTCCCACGGGCTCTACTTTTACAGGTTTTGTTTGCTATTGAGATCTTTCCTTTTGAATCTATCTGCAGGAAGGAATAATAGATGATTTTGACTACTTGGATCTTTTACAAGTTATTCCATTCGACTCTATCACTGCTCACAAGTCGGAAGCCAAATAGAGGGATCACTAAAACTAAAATGATGGTTCAACCATGGACTTCTCATGGAGGACCTTTGATTTTGTACTTGAGTTTGATATGAAGACCATTTAGCCAAGATTGTATTTTTCCTTAGAATTTAGATTGTGTTCCATTTGGCTATGATAGCTTTTTGGCATGAGATAGTTTTAGGTAGCCTTGGTTTGTTCATGATGATGGGTGCAATCCGATCTCTTCAATGGTTCATTTTACCAAATCTTGTTAGCCCATATGTGGTATGATTTGGGTAACAAAATAGGCTTGTTAGGAGCTTGTATCAGGTCTGATTTGATTTATATTAATGATTATAGGTTGAGACCACATTGAATCCAAAGTTAGCTTAGGCTAATTAAGATATTAAGATCCTTTTCTTATAAGGATCGGCAAAAAATTATCATAAAATTAAAAGAAAAATTCATTCATTACTATTATAAGATTAATACAAAACACTAAAAACACTTGATGAATATTAGGAAAACAATAAAAATCGAAAGATGTTTGATAGAAGTGTGACACAATGAAAACATGTCTCAAAGCACCAATATTATTTGAATGAAGTTGAATGACACCACGAAACCAATTAATCTTCAATAAGTCAGATTCAATTCATTTAAGAACCAAAGAATGCATGAATCTCTCTCACACGTTAAAATTGAAAAGTTCAAAAGTATTATTCATTAAAGATTTTTTTTTAATTTTAGGCTTCACATGTGTTTAAATAGTTATGAGAAATTAAACCTAATGGATCTACCATAGCGAGCTTAATTGATGCACTTACAAAAAATAACTTAAAACCTTTATTAGTAAGCCTAAATTTTGATCCAAACAAACATTGGATCTTAGCTAAAAACCAAAGTACTACTATAAAAATAATAATGAAAATAGCAAGTCTGGGCAATAGCTTCTTGATGTCGCGTATAATAAAAAGAAAAACAAAATAAAATATGTTAATTTCCTAGTTTAAATAACTTTGGTCAAGATCCACCTTCTTGAATATTTTAGGATTACTTAGCCAACTTTTAAAGTCCTTTAGATGCTAGAAAATCTAATCTGAATAGAAATTTAATTGTTAAAGTCTTCTTTCCTTGTAGTACTAGAATTTCCTTCATAACATGAAAAATATTCTTGGAAATTAATTCTCATTGTAGCCACCCATCACTTTCCTCCCTTGACTAGAAGAATCAAATCTTTAGCATTAAATAATCTTTTCAAGTCTATGATTCAGACCTGATAGCCCTTCTTAGTTTACTTAACCAGGAAACTTACTTCTTTCTTGCTAAATATTATCTTAAATAATATGGACAATAATGAATGAATTTCCCTTTCAATTTAGGATAATGTTTTGTTGATTCTTGTATGAAAAGGATCTCAATATCTTAATTAGCCCAAGCTAATTTTGGACCCCATGTGATCCAAACTCATAATCATTAATATAACTTAAATCAGATATGATATAAGCTCCTATCAAGCCTACTTTACTACCCAAATTAGACTCATACATGGGTTAATCTAATTTAGCCGAATGAACCATTAAAGAGATTGAACCGAACCAGTCATCATGCACAAACCAAGGCTGCCTAAAACTATCAAATGTCAAAAACCTATTATAGCTTAATGGAACACAAGTGAAATTCCAAGAAAAACACAATCTTGGTCGAATGGCCTCCCCATCAAACCCAAGCATAAAATCAAAGGGCCTTCATGAGAAATCCATAGTTGAACTGTATCATTTTCTCTCTTCAAGAGAATCATCCTCAAATCTTTAATAGGAATAATGATTTTTTCATAGGCCTATTGTTTTATCCTTAAGAATTCTCTTCTTACTAGCGCTTAAATAACACTGGTATGGACATAATGTCTGATAAGGATTTCAAACATGTCTAACTAACCACTTACACACATACTTTTGAATAATAACAATGGCTACCCTCTTTTGGTTTTCATGCTTGTAGTGTTGTTCCATTGAAGCTTGAAGATCATAGAATAATATTTTACACTTGTCAACTTATCATTTTAAAACCCCTACACTAAGCCTTAGTTTCTTCTATTCTTGCTCTGGAATCCTCTTTTATTCCCTCTCTCTTGTTGAATACATGACACCTTTTTTAATATATCAAAAGACTCAATTCAACACAACCAATTAAAGTGAGAGGCTTTCGCGACGCAAACCAATTATGAATATAGACTCAAGAATGAATAAATATACTGAAAACAAGTAAAACAAAACTATAATTATAATTTCATGAATAGCAAAGAAAATTTGTATGAATTATCAATGAAATGAAAATGCAGAATAAAATAAAAAAAAATAATGAAGACACTTATTTGACTCTTAAATAACCCAAATATAATAGAAATAAATAGTAGACGAATACGTTTTGGAACTTGACACAAATATAATTATTATGCAATTTTAAAGCATCAGAATTGAAACCTACAACTAACGATATCAGAATGATCTAAAATTCAATATGTAGAATCCTAACACCCAACAAACTACATATGTCAATTTATAGGTTGTTCTCTTACGCCAAGGTAACAAAACTCATCTATGATCAATTTGCAATAGAATTAAACCCCAAATTGAATCTTTAAGCAAACGATATTGAAATAAGCTCAAATTTAATATATTATGTGATTTCACCCCCAATAAAAGTATATAAAATTTAAATTAATTCTAAGGTGGTTTACTTAGGGTTCTTTAAGAGTTATGTTTCTGTAGTAGAATTGCAACAAATTTTGAATAACATCTTTTTTTCTTTTTTTTTTCTTTTATTTTACTAATATGTTTATAAATAGTAACAAAATGAATTTTTTTTCTTTTTATTAGGATGCTACTGACACAAAGAAGAAGAAGAAGAAGAAGAAGAAAATTGATGCAAAAACTAAAAAAACTTAATGAACACTAAGAAAACAAAAAATTCAGAAGGATATGACCAGTACTTGGAACCTTGATTTGACACCAATTTATGTACTTGAAACCTTGATTTGACACCAATTTATATGAACCTCTTGGTCACGTAAACCATAATTAGGATTGTGATCTAATCCCAAAAAGCTAAAAAAGATTTTATAGGAGTGTGACACGATAAAAACCTATCCCAAGACACCAACACTATTGAAATGAAATCAAATGGCATCACGAAATCAATTAATCTTTGATACGTTAAATTTAATTCATTCAAAAACCAAAGAATGCAAGAATATCTCTCACGCATTAAGACTGAAAAGTTTTGAAATATTATTCATCAAAGGTTTTTTTTTTCTTTAAAATTTAGGCTTTACATTTGTTTAAATAATTATAAGAAATTAACCCTAATAAATCTATCATTGTGGACTAAATTGATCACTTATAAAAAATAATCAAAACCTTTACTAGTAAGCCCAAATTATAATCCAAACAAACATTGGATCTTAGCTAAAAATAAAAGTATTAGTTAAGTTCAAATATAAAAATAATAGTGAAAACAAGTCTGGACAGTAGCTAGTTGATGTCATATATAATAGAAAGAAAAACAAGATAAAATATCTTAATTCCTTAGCTTAAATAACTTTTGATCGAGATCCACTTTCCTAGATTCTATATAGTTACTTAGCCAACTTTTAAAGTTCTTTAGGAAATCTGATCTGAATAGGAATTTAATTGTTAAAGTTTTTTTTGGTTATAGGATTAGGATTTCCTTTCAGAACATGAAAAATATTCTTGGAAATTAATTCTCCTTGTAACCGCCAATCACTTTTCTTCCTTGACTAGAAAAATCAAATCTTTAGCATTAAATAATCCTTTAAAGTCTAGAATTTAGATCTGACAAATGACTAGGAAACTTTATCATTTGTTACTAAATATTCTCCTAAATAAAAAGGATACTAATAAACAAATTTATCTTTCAATTTTAGGATAATATTTTATTGATCCTTATAAAAAAATAATCCAAACGTCTTAATTAGCCCAAGTTAACTTTAAACCCCATGTGACTCAAACTCATAATCATTAATATAACTTAAATCAGATCTGATACAAGCTTATTTTACTGCCCGAATTAGAGTCATATATAGGCTAAC
Organism: Populus euphratica; assembly: GCF_000495115.2. NCBI lineage: Eukaryota > Viridiplantae > Streptophyta > Magnoliopsida > Malpighiales > Salicaceae > Populus > Populus euphratica. The sequence continues at coordinate 37,352 of NW_011501449.1, read as the reverse complement.
TTAATTTAATCAAATGAACTATCAAAGAGATTGGATCGAACCCATCATCATGTACAAACCAAGAATGTCTAAAACTATCATATGTTAGAAACTCATTATAGTCATATGTAACACAAGTTAAATTCAAATGAAAAACACAATCTTGCCCAAACGGTCTCCCCATCAAACCCAAGCACAAATCAAAGGCCTTTCATCAGAAATTAATAGCTAAACTGTATCAAAATGTCCCTTGTGCAAAACAAATAAAGCAAACACACCGCACACACTAGCATGTACAATGCATACACTTGTTTTTTTAATTAATATTTGATATATGCAAAAAATACCAAACTATCATTCAATTAATTTTCTTATAACCAAAAAATCAAGATTAAAATACAAGAAACCCCTTAAACACTACTCGAAAAATTTTACTTTTTAAGAACATTTCAATCATTTTTAAAATGTGAAAATGTAATAAAAAAATCTTAAACCCTAATTAAATAAATAATATTTTTCAAGATAATTCAATCATTTTGTAGTGCTTAAAATTTAAAAATATATAAAAAAACCTAGATGTAATTAAATAAATTTTTTTAAAAGTAATTTAAATATTTTACTATGCTGTAAAAATATAAAATGACCACACTATCTCTATTTAATGTGATAATAACCAATAAGTCCTAGAAAAAAACACATATTGCATTCAATAACAAATTCACTGATTTTTTATTTAGAAAAACAGTTTCATTAATACAAGTTTTAATCCAAAATACAAAGCTTCTAGGTGTACAGTGAATTATACCACTCACTCACTCACATGCTATAAATTGAAATTTACTCTCTTTTTAATTGAAGTTTTAAATTGAAATTTACTCTTTTTTTAATTTAAGTTTAAACTCTTTATTGGCCTACTTGATCGAGACAAAGGAAGAGCAAATCTTCTCTATCATTCACTTTCTCCCTTTTCTTTGATGCCCTCTCATTCTTCCTCTCCCGACTGTAACTAATACATGCTTAGCAGTTTTCTTCCAAAATCATGGAAGTAATTACTTTACAAATCAATATCAAAAGTTCGAAGCAGGGCTACATCACCACCATTTCTGAGCCCCCTTTGCAGCCCAAATAAAAATTAACCAAAATAAATATTCTGATATCATAATTAAATTTTAAAAAATAAAAAAATATATATTATTTTAATATATTTGTAAAAAAAAAAAAAAAAAACTTTATAAAACAACTGTAACATTTTCAATCCCCCACCCCCCAACTCCCCCAAACAAAGATTCATGTTCAATGAAAATGAAAAAGCTGAATTTGTTTTGCGGAAATGAAATGGAACATTATTATTTGAGAAGTTGAGGAAAAGTGTGGTTTAAAAAGATTTTTAAAAAAAATAACAATTAATTGTGGAAACAGATTCTGATTTTAAAAGAAGCATGTAACCCGTGCTTAAGGGATTACTACTTACAAAGCTAAAAATAATAAATATAGATTTGATTTTACCGAACACTGTCATGTTGAAATTTAAAAGCACTGTAAATAGATCCACATTTCATAACATTCATTGGAGATGAACTGTAAATACAACCAATAAAACAGTGATACCAAGGGAATATTATATTCAATTATTCACTATATTCTGAACGATAATTGAAGATTACCAAGTTGGTGACACATCATGATAAAAAGTAATTCAAGACAACCCTGCAGAGTAAGAACCAAGGATAACGAACACAATCGAAAGCTCCACGAGGCAGGATACAAATTTGAAGAACTAAATTCAGCTTACGCAATCTTTATATACATTGTCTGTTCACGTTTCAATGCACACTGGATGCGTAGGACTGGCAGAAACTCTATCATACAACATGGCCAATCTATAAATAATCTCTTCATTCTCGAACATGATGCCTGCAACAGTCAACCCAGAAAATCAATTCTACAAGTACTTGCCCACACTGCAGCCATATTCAACTGCATTCAAGTGTTATTTTGTTGAAAGAAATAACTTCAACATATGGTGTAACATTTTGGGCTCAATGCATCCAACTTGCAATCTATTTTTGCTTAATGGTTCAGCTATCAACTGCTAGCTAGTGCATTAGTGTCTGAAAAGAAGGATCGGATCATTGTTTATAAGAGAATGAAAAGTAGAACCTGCTCAAAGGGCCATCTCAGCCTGTAAGTTAGCAAGTTCTTCTTCCTCAGCTGTGCGTTTTTGAGGAACTGGTTTCTTGCCAGTTGGGACCTGCACTGGAGCAGCAGGAGCTGTTGTTGCTGGCTGAAGAAGCTGCTCTTCCAATTCAGCTCCTTCCAGTTCTTCAAGTTCTGCCTCCAATTCATCCTGAAAAGTTCCAACTATTTTAGATGCTCCAGCAGATGAGAACTTATGCAAAATTTCAAGAGCTAGGGCTTTAGAATTGAAAGAATTGAAATCAGCAATTGAAACACTGACCTCATCGAAATCAGCTGCAGCACCAATGGGGGTTGATAATGCTTCTTGAATCTGTTTCATGTTCTCTGTCTGCTCATTGATCTCATCCATCGTCTTGTCCACGTCATCAATATTCCTATAATCCATCATTTTCACATAAATTAACCACATGTATTCGTATCATACAACTTCATTATTCAGATATCGACTGGACCAAGTTGAAGCCAAATAAAGATGGTGTTTCCAAGTTAGCAGCCATTTGAAAAGAAATAATTAAAGGGAACAAGAGAATGAGAAACACAAACATTTTCAGGGTGAAACAAGCTTTATACAGTTAAGATTTGGGCACAGCAACCAGGAAAGTGAATATGTTGCCATCAAAGACAATAAGTAAACCATGCATGAAGATTCCATTAAAATTTTTAACTGATAAAATTGGTACATACGTTGCTTTCTGCATTGCCTTCATAGCAGCTGCACCAGTTCTTAATGCATCTACAGTTTCAGTAGTAGCTTTTGCACCTTCTAACATTATCATCTGCAACATTGACATCCAGAGCACAAAACTTAAGGTTTTACTCATTTAGCCAAAGACTTACAATGATTTATTAAGATACAGTTGAACCAAAAGCAATAGTAAAAACACCAGCTGACCTGATCATGAATGCGCAATTGAAAGTTCCCAAGTTGTTCTATTTGCTGCTCATCCAGCCTCTTCCTCTTCAAACATTGAATTGCAGCTGAAAAAAGCATTGTCAATCAGTGTTTGACTAGCAAACAACCCAAATTTTATAAATAATGCTGCACTTGTTTCAAGATATATATATTCATGTAATAGATGTCTCTCTGATAAAAACCATTGCCAACAGCTCTGCACATGATTACAGCATAAAGATGATACTCCACATCCATAGTCACAAGATTCAACAAGCCACGATGCTAAAGCATAACAGCATTTCAAAGTATAAGATTTAATAGCTCAGTAGAGTTGTCGATTTCAATTAAGGAGTTATCCACAAAATCATTATCTAAGTAAAGAACTCCTAATGAGAATATCAGAAATATGAGAATCAATGAAGATTGAAATCAAGACACCATGACAGGAGTTGGATAACTGAAAGTCCCTTGATGTTCCATGCAAAAGCAACAAGGGGACATTGACAGAAAAATAATGCGAATATTTAGCCATAAAAAAATGAGAAGCAATGAAACAGAGACATAGATCTGCCAACTTTCTGTAGCCCATTAAGTACACACTTGCATATGCATTGTAAAAGTTAAGGAAAAAGAAAGGTCTATAGCATTATAATCCAATTGCGAACATCAAATATCATAAATGGCCATTACGAACAAGCAATATCATACCCCTTTTGTTTTTCCCTCGGGTGAATTCCTTAGCCTTTTCAACTTCGGCAGCTGCCTTTTTAAGGAGCACCTTCTCCTTTTTCTCTAGCATTTCAAGTGTCTATATAATGCGGAGAATTAACATCTAAGTTAAATAGTAATAATAAATAATAATAAAAGAACAATTTTACATGGACAACTAAAAAAAGTCTAACTAACGCATAAATATAAAAAAATTTAGTTCCTAATCATAAATCCCAGATGACTCATTCTCATAACCAACAAGAAATTCATCAAAAAATAAAAAAGAAGAAGCCCATGTCTACAATAATAATTACTTTCGAAACACATAATTTCAAAGAAAAAAAAAGGAAAAAATACCCGACCTCGTTTAATTTGTCTAACGTAGTTAGAGCATTGGTTTCCTGCTTAGGTTTTCCAAATAAGCGGTTAAACATGGCGGATTGTTTTCGTTTAAAAACCCTGCCTGTATGTTTTTCCTCGCGATCTTCTACATCGCAAACACAAAACTTAACGTTAGAATATCAAATCAAACCCAAAATCCAAGAATCAAGACAGATAGATCTACTTAAATCGAATTAAATTCAACTGAATAAAAGATCACGATAGAAACAGACCTGTGAAAATCGATCGAATTCAGAGAATAGGGTTCTTGATGATGTTGAAGAACACAGAGCGAGAGCAGAGTTTCTTTGTTTTGGTTTTTTTTTTTTTCCCCCTCTTAAGTTTCTTTGTTTTGGTTTTTTTTTTTTGCCCCCTCTTAGGCGTGTTGTTCTCGTATTGGAGAGAGAGGAGGAAGCTACTTTGCACTTAACTCGTTCTTTTTCTTTTTTTTCTTTTGGGTCCCACTTTCCTTACTCCTTGAGATTTCATTGACTTATTTAACAAAATACTTCGAAGACTTATTACTTTCTTTCTTTTTTTTCTCCTGGGGAGGTGTACTCGGGAAGAAAAGGTTAAAAAAATAAAAACCTTTGAGGCTCTTCAAAATTTTAGTTACAGCATTAACAACAATACTGTTAGAAAAATTTAATAAAATAAATTTAATAATATTAAAAAAATTATAAATAATAAATAAATTAAGTCAGATGAGTTATTTAAAAATATCAAAACCTACTTCTCTTTGAACTATTGATATTGTACTTTTAATTATTATTTGTATTTTAATATTGATAGTTTTATTTTATTGAGATTTTTTTAATGATAATGTAAGATTGTTATTAAATTTTTTATGTATTTTTATTATTTTTTTCTCTTTCTCTTTTCTCCGTGTTAAATCTTATATCCATCAATTTTATAATTTAAGAGAGTTACAAATGAAATTTAAGACATGGAAATTGTAGATATCCATAAACTATATTATTTTCTTGTATTATGTTATTTTATTTTATTTTTACTATGCTAGAATCCCAAAAACTTCATATTTTAGAAATAACTAGTTACATAACCTGCATATAGCCATAAATTTTTTTTGAATAAAAAATATCAAAAAAATTAAAATTTAAAAGTGTTAGGTCATTCTGCAAAACTATATCCAAGAGTCTTGGGTTTGGTTGCAACGTCTGATCCAAGAATAATATTTATAATATTAATAATAATATTAAACTTGTATGACCCAAGTTTAAGTGAGTTTCGCTGCAATACCTGACCCAATAATATTGGATATGGGTTTGACTGTAAAATTGTATTATAAAAGTGTGATAATTAGATATATTAAGTAAAAAGAAAAAAATAGAAAAAAACCAACATGAAAAAAATAACTAATGAAGAAAAAGAAAAAATCTAAATTAACTGAGTTAACCTTTTAAATCAGGTTAACCTGTCAAATATCGGATTCGTGTCGTGAAAGTTTGATAAATAAATAGAAAAATAAAATTGATGGATTAACACAAAATTAATTAGGCTAACCCATCAAACTCGAGATCCGTGTCATGAAAGTTTGATAACAAAATACAAAAAAAATTAACATTAACAAACTAAAATAAAAAAATTATTAAAAAGAAAAGAAAAAAAACAAACAAAAGGTATCGGTCTTTTCACTATAGACTGCATTGTATAGTTTACAGTCAAAGACATAAAAAGAAAAAATTGACAAACAAAAAGTAATTGGGTTAAAAGAAAAAAAAACCTATAGAAAGAAAAAAATTAATAAAGAAAAAGAAAAAAAATCTAAATTAATTGGGTAACCCGTCAAACCTGAAATCCGTGTTATAAAAATCTGATAACTAAATAAAAAAAAAATTAATATCAATAAAATTAATTAAAAAATTAATTAAAAAGGGAAAAATAAAGAAGAAGAATCCCATACGAAGAAAAAAATAATGAAAAAAAAAGAAAAAACTTTGAATTAACAGGGCTAACTTGCCAAACATATGATCCTTGTCATGAAAATTTTATAACTAAATAAAAAAATTAACATAAATAAACCAAATTAAAAGAAAAAAATTAATTAAAAAGTAAAACAAACAAAAAGCATTAGCCTTTTCATTATAGACTGCAGTCTAAAGTCAAAAGCATAAAAATAGAAAAAAAACTAAAGGCATCAATCAATAATTAAATAGAAAAAAATTTAATGCTAATGAACTAAATTAAACAAAAAATTTTAATTAAAATGAAAAAGGAAAGAAAAAAAACCTATAAGATGAAAAAACTAATGAAGAAAAAGGAAAAAAATCGAAATTAACTAGTTTAACTCATCAAACCTGCATCATTCTTTTCACTGTGAATTGCATACAATATTAAAAGATAAAATTAAAAAAATCTAAATCAACTGAGTTAACCTGCCAAATAAGGTTAACCCATTAAACATGAGATTTGTGTTATGAAATTGTGATAACTAAATAAAAAAATATTTAATATTAATAAACTAAATTAAAAAAATATTAATTAAAAAAAAAGTAAAGAGAAAAAACCCATAAAAAGAAAAAAAAACTAATGAAGAAAAACAAAAAAATCTGAAGCAACTAGGTTAACCCGTCAAATCAGGTTAACTCGTCAAATCTAGGATTTGTGTCGTAAAATTTTGATAATTAAATAGAAAAAATTTAATATTGAGAAATTAAATTAAAAAAAAAACAAAGAAAAAACCCAAAAAAAAACTAAAGGCATCAGTTTTTTCACTGTAAATTGTATTGTGCAGTCCACAGTAAAAGATTTAAAAAGGAAAAGAAAAGGAAAAAAAAACAAAGGTATACCCACAGGTTAATTTTTTTCTTGCATAAAAAATAAGAAAAGACTAAGATCTAAGAGTGTTAGATCTTTCTGCAAAGATATACTTAAAAAATCTTGGGTCTAACTGCAACATTTGACCCAACATTAATATTTATAATATTAATAATAATATTAAACTTACATGACTTAAGTTTAAGTGAGTCTGACTACAACACCAAACCCAAGAGTCTTAGATGTGGGTCTAGCTACAAGACCGTATCATAAAAGTATGATAATTAAATAGATTAATTAAAAAGAAAAAAACAAAGAAAAAAACCAACATGAAAAAAAAATTAATGAAAAAAAAAGAGAAAATTTTCAATTAAGTGGGTTAATCCTTCAAATCAGGTTAATTCATCAAACCTGGGATATGTGTCATAAAAATCCGATAACTAAATAAAAAGAAATTTAACATTAACAAACTAAACTAAATGAAAAAAATTAATTAAA
>NW_011501449.1:23343-28118 GCF_000495115.2 Populus euphratica | reverse complement strand
GAAGTTAAAAAGGACTTTGAGAATGTAAGATTAAAGTGAAGATTAAACAATAACAACAAATATCAAGGTTAGAGAATCCACTATTGGTATTTCAAACAACTATGGTATAAACTTTTTTTATTGCTCAACTGAAAGCTACACACAAAGAAAGTTCCAATAGGATTTTAAGTGGTTAACATGATTGCATTAGTTATCTTATTCGAATAATGTTAAAATTTATAAATGTTGGTAGGTATTCATGATTATAACTTATGTTATCAACAAATGAATTTTGTTCACAGCACAAGTGTCAGTTACATCATACGATTGGGCTATAAAAGTGTCAAGTATTTGTTGTATCAAGTGTTACACAACATATATCTAAATTAGCCTTTTAAAAGAAAAGTATTAAGAGTGAACAAATAACAAATACAAAACATGTTAGTATCAAACATTAAAGTTCATGTTGAGTTTACACTATACTTATTCTTACACCAATAGTGTAACATTTTCACCTTGAAATAATAAATTTAACTAAACATAATGAAAAAAGAGAAACATAAATAAACAAGATAAGAACATAAATAAGATATAAATTAATTAAGTAAAGGAAAGGAAATGAAAAGCATAAACAAGATATTAATAAAAGCAAAACTTAAATATTACAAAAATATAAACAGAAAGAGCAAGAACATTATCTTGATCTAAAAACTAAGATGCGTAAATACATGGCAAATGCCTCCTTTTATAGGTCAAAATTAGAAACTATTGATTTATTGACTAATTGTTGAGTGGGTGAGCAATTATTAACTTGGTGATAATCCTTATCTTCTTGTCTGCCAAAAACATAATTGCTAACATCAGAATTTGAACAGACTTGAATCATGAAAGTTCTAGAAAATTATCTCAGATAACAAAAAGAAAATTGAGGTCATTTAAACTTTTAGAACTCAAGATATAAGTTAAACACTAAACAGTGTCTAGGCTGCATGACAGATTCAAACTTTTTCGTTGTTGCTAAGATTTAGACTTCTAAATAGTAGAAGTAAGCCTTGCATTCCATATAAATATTTTAGGCCTATATCTTAGCTTTTCATCCATATAGAGTAGACCCAAATCCAAGCTCTACAACTCTATATATGACCCAATGACTGAACAGTGTTCCAGTTTGGACCGAATTAGCATCTCTTTTCTAAACTTCACCCTCTATGGCGTTTCAGCCGTTCTTGGACATATGAATATAAATTAGTCATGTGATAGGCCTGCATTTAACATGAATATTTACCATTTAACATGAATATTTACCATAAATTAAAAGTATCTTATAGTATCAAACTTATTATTATAAAACATGTTTTAAATAAGGAGTTATTGATACTTTAAATGCAAAATGATAATATAAACCCTTGAAATGCACTTTTAAGTACCAATCACGCCCCTTAACCAACTTATTACTAGTTCATAGTAATCAAAGCGTTAAAATATCACGCCCCTTAACCAACTTATTACTAGTTCATAGTAATCAAAGCGTTAAAATAAAAAAACTAATTTGCAAGTTCCACAAAGCAAGGTGACACGACCAAAAGATTGATGTCTTCTTCTAAGTGTTGAAGTGTCGAAGTAATAAATAACACAGTACGAAGGGGGTTAAACTATATTAATTATAAATAACAACAACAGTAATACTAGTAATAACAATAACAATAACAATAATAATAAGTTAAAGACGACTTTGAGATTGTAAAATTAATATGAGGTTTAAATAATGATAAAAAAAATATCAAAGTTAGTGGATCCACTAATAGTCTTTCAAATAAGTATAGTATAAACTCTTTTTATTACTCAACTTGAAACCACACACAAAGTAGCTGCTAGTTGAATTATAAATAGTTAACATGATTACACTAGTTATCTTATTCGAATAATGTTAATACTTATACATGTTGTCAGGTATTCATGATTATAACTTATGTTAAAAATAAATCAAATTCTTTTCATAGCACAAGTATCAGTTACACCATACGGTTGGATTATAAAAGTGCAAAAATTTATTGTACCATATGTTATACAATATAAATCTAGATTACTATTTAACAAGCAAAGTATTAAGAGTGAACAAGATAAAAAAAAATACAAAACATGTTAGTATCAAACATTAAAGTTGATGTTGAGTTTACACTATACTTATTCTTACACCATTAGTGTAACCTTTTCACCTTCAAATAATAAACTTAATTGAATATAATGAAAGAAGAGAAAAATAAATAAATAAGATAAGAATATAAATAAGATATAAGTTAACTAAGTAAAGGAAAAGGAAATGAAAAACATAAACAAGAGATTAATGAAGGCAAAACATAAACATTATAAAAATATAAAGAGAAAAAGTAAGAACATGATCTTAATTTGAAAACCAAGATACCTAAATGCATTTAAAATGCCTTCTTTTATAGGCCAAAATTGAGAACTCTTGATTTGTTAAGTCATTATTAAGTGGGTGACCAACTTTTAACTCGGTGATAATTCTTATTTTATTGTTTGCCAAAAACATCATTCCTAACATCAAAATTCAAACAAACTTAAATCATGAAACTTCTAGGAAATTGTCTCAGATTTCCAACAAGAAAAAAGTTAAGGTCATTTAGACTTCTAGAACTCAAGATATGGGTTGGACACTAAACAATGTCTAGTCTGTAGAACATATTCATACTTCTCAAATGTTGATAAGATTTAGACTTCCAAACAACAAAATTGAGTATTGCCTTCCACATGGATATTTTAGGCCTATATCTTAACTTTCCATTCATATAAAATAGATGCAAATCCAAGTTCTACAGCACCAGATATAACTCAATAATTAAACAGTATTCCAGTTTGGACTAAACCAGTATATGTGAAATGAAGGAATTAGAGGATTCATTTGATAATCAAACCTTTGCTTCAATCAGTTAGCGAATATCTTTAGAAATTCCATGATTTATTAACAACCTCAATCTTACACATCTAAGACAATAAATTTTTGTAATCGCATTCTGAGGTAGAGCGGGAAAATATTTTTTCAATTTTTCAAGAATGGTGTCCATTTTCAAATGAGAATAGGAGAAAAGATTCAAAAAAGTGAGAAACAACAAAAAATTACATAAATATATACACAAATATTAGTTATTATAGGAAACTAAAAGAACCGACTTAAGTCACGAAGTACCGTTATTTTCCATTTGACCGGGGGTGAGAGAAACTAAAGAAACAAAACACATAACAATGTGAGAAAAAGAATCAATCTTGATATACTAGATTATCCAATTCAATAGTCATTTTTAATTGAAAAATTATCAAAGTAAACTTTTAAACGATGTTCATTTACCTTGAAAATATTTTCATTCTTTCTATTCTCGATATCATAGGCCCTATATGGATACACGTCTTGCATAATAAAAGGACCACTCCATCTTGATCTTAGTTTTCCAGGAAATAAATGAAGTTGAGAATTATAAAGTAAGACTTTTTGACCAACATCAAATGTTTTTCTTAGTATTTTCTTCTTATGAAACTCTTTTATTCTTAAATATACATCATTTCTTATTTTCTCAAGCTCATTTATTTGTAATTTTCGCAATTGACTGGCATAATCAAGGTTTGAGTTGAAAGCTTTAATAGCCCAATAAGCTTTATGTTCAAGTTCTACAGGCAAGTAACAAGGTTTTTTATAGACTAGTCTATAAGGTAACATATCTAATGATATTTTATAAGCAGTTCGATAAGCTCAAAGTGCATCATTAAGTCTTAAAGACCAGTTTTTCCTATTAGAAAAGAAAATGAGAAGTATAAATAAGAGATTAATATAAGCAAAGCTTAAGTATTACAATAAAAAGAGTAAGAATATGATCTTGATCTGAAAATCAAGATGCCTAAATGCATTAAAAATGCCTCCTTTTATATGCCAAAATTGGAAACTATTGATTTGTTGACTAATTGTTGAGTGGGTGACCATATCTTGACTTGGTGATAATCTTTACCTTCTATCTAAATAAAATATCAATATCAGAATTTGGACAGATTTAAATCATGAAAGTTCTAGGAAATTGTCTCAACTTTCCAACAAAAAAAATTAAGGTCATTTGGACTTCTAGGCTATGAGTTGAACACTAAATAATGTCTAGACTACATGACAGATTCAGACTTCTCCGTTGTTGCTAAGATTTGGACTTCCAAACAGCAAAATTAAGTCGTACCTTCTGCATAAATGTTTTAGGCTTATGTCTTAACTTTCCATTCATATAGAATAGACCTAAATCTAAGATCTACAGCTCTAGATATAACCCAATGACCAAATAGTGTTCTAGTTTGGGTTGAACCGGCATCTCTTTTCTAGGTTTGGCCCTCTCTTTGTTCTTTTAATTTCAGTACTTACACTCATGAATCAATTCTTTAATTTATGTGATATGCTTGCATTTAAGATGAACATTTACTATAAATTAAAGGTATCTTATGGTATCTGACACGACTAAAAGATTAATGTCTTCTCCCAAGCGCAGGAGTGTCGAAGTAATAAATAACCCGGCAAGACCGGGGTCAAACCACAGAGAGGTTAATTGTACAAATTATAAACAACGATTATAAACAACAACAATAGTAACAACAATAACAACAACAACAATATTAGTAGCAATAATAATAATAATAATAATAATAGTACAAATAGTAGTAGTAGTAGTAGTAGTAGTAGTAGTAGTAGTAGAAGTTGATGAGAACTTTGAGATGGAAAGACTAACCTGTAATAATAATAATAATAATAA
>NW_011501449.1:16549-23321 GCF_000495115.2 Populus euphratica | reverse complement strand
TAATAAAGAATAAGAAGGAGAAGAAGAAGAAGATGATGAGAACTTCAAGATGGAATATTAATGTAAAGATTAAACAATGATAATAACAAATGTCAAGGTTAGAGGTTCCACTAATGGTATGTCAAACAAGTATAGTATAAACTCTTATTATTCAATTGGAAACCACACACAAAGGAGGTTTCAATCTAATTATAGATTGTTAACATGATTACATTAGTCATCTTATTCGATTAATGCTAATACTTGTAAATCTCGCCAAGCATTCATGATTATAACTTATGTTAACAATAAATCAAGTTCCTTTCATAGCTCAGGTGTCGGTTATACCATACAGTATGGGCTATGAAAGTGCCAAGCATTTGTTGTACCAAGTGTTATACAACATAAATCAAGATTAGTCATTTAACAAGCAAAGTATTAAAGAGTGAACAAGATAACAAATACAAAACATGTTAGTATCAAACATTAAAGTCCATATTAAGTTTACACTATACTTATTCTTACACCATTAGTGTAACCTTTTCACCTTGACATAATAAACTTAGCTAGACATAATGAAAAAAAGAAAAATAAATAAACAAAATAAGAACATAAATAAGATAAAAGTTAGCTAAGTAAATGAAAGGAAATGAAAGACATAAACTTGATATTAATGAAAGCAAAGCATAAACATTACAAAAAAATACAAAGAGAGAAATCAAGAGCATGATCTTGATCTGGAAACCAAGATGCCTAAATGCATGGCAAATGCCTCCTTTTATAGGCCAAAATTAGGAATTATTGATTTGATGACTAATTGATGAGTGGGTGGCCAACTCTTGACTTGGTGACAATCCTTATCTTCTATTGTCTACCCAGAACGTCATTAATAACATCAAAATTGGATGCTTTATGGGCATATCGCACTGCTTATAAGACCTCTTTAGGAATGTCTCCTTATAGGCTAGTTTATGGAAAGCCTTGTCATCTCCCTGTTGAGATTGAGCACCGTTCATATTAGGCCATTCGGCAATTCAATGACAATGAAAATGAGGTTGGCAAAAATAGAAAGCTTCAATTGGATGAATTAGAGGAGTTGAGAAATGATGCATTTGAAAATGCCAAAATTTCAAAACATAAGATGAAAACTTTGCATGATAAACATATTCTTAGAAAATCCTTTCATGTTGGTCAAAAGGTTCTCTTGTATAATTCACGATTACATCTCTTTCCTGGGAAGTTGAGGACAAAATGGATTGGTCCATTTGTGATTAAATCCATCTCTGAGCATGGTGCATTTGAGGTAGAAAATCCCAAGAATGGAAATATTTTCAAAGTAAATGGTCATCGATTGAAACCTTATCTTGAAAACGTTGTGGCTGAAGTTGAGACATTGGATCTTGAAGATCCAATACCATTGTAGTATTAGAAGTAATGAGTTTTTATTTTTATTTTTCATTTTATTTTTCATTTTTTTTCTTCTTTCTTCCATCTCTTATATTTTCTTGTTCATGCATTTGGGACAATGCATTATTTTAAGTTAGGGGGTGTGAGGATCTTTATTTTCAAAAAAAAAAAACATCAATGTTTTCTTTTAGTTGTGATATGCAGGTTAAAAAAAAAAATCAAGCAAGAAGTCAGCTCATGCCCAATTCAATCAGACATTCATCCTTGAAAACAGAAGGGGAGTAACAATTTTCTAATCTTTATACTTTTCTTCTCTTTCTCTTTTACATTGAGGATAATGTAAAACTTAATTTTAGATATTTCATTATGTTGAATGCTTGAGATAACCATGTTTGTTAAAAAAAAAAAAACTTGCATTCGTATGTGAATGAGACTTGTTTAGGATCATCATTATATTTTTAGATTCATTATTATGTTGAACATTGCATGCTTTAATTTGGGATAGATAATATCTTATAAAGCAAGATATAGCATACTTTTTTTAAGATTACTGAAGTACATCTTTCCTTGTAAAAGTTGTGTGAGTTGTGTGATTATGCATGAAAGATGAGTATGATGCTTTACTTGTGATTATCCCTTTTGATCCAGTCCTAAACAAGGTTTAAGTAAATAGAGTAATAATTATTACACAAATAAATAAATAAATGTGTACAAAGTTCTATCTACTCTAATTTTTTGAGTTGCTCAGTAACTAGGGGTATTCATCACAAATGTTTATCTTTACGTCAAACGGCAGCTTAAAATATGAGTATGCAAAGCACTTTAAATTTGTGACTTTGTGAGTAACCGAGTGTATTCATCACAAATGTTTGTATTCGCGTCAAAAGGGAAGTGACTACTTAAAGACAAAGAATAAATCATATCTTCAAAAACAAAGAAAGAAAAAAAAATATAGATATTTCTCTAGTTTGCTACCTTGTTTGTGTTGGTGAGAAGGGAAGATTATAAGTTGAGTTTTCATATGAATCAATTATGTTGGTTGCATGATAAATATGACTGAATTTGGAAATTTTGTATGGATGTTTGATTTAGAGAATGTGAGTATGCTTATTTTTCTTTATTTTCTATTGTGTACACTAAGTTAAAGATACCAATGTTTGCATGATAGGTCCTTCAAGTGTGATGAATCGAGCCTAATTAGGATTGTTATTATTCTTTTTATTTCAAAGGTTTTATGTTTTGTTTTGCTTGAGGACTAGTAAAATCTAAGTTGGGGGGTGTGATTGTGCATCAAAAGTGTCATTAAGTCTCTTATTTTACATATATATTTATTATTTTTATTTGGTTTTTTTTATAATAATTGATGTGCTTTTCAGTAATGAAGTTTGTTTTAATGTTTTGATAGGTTTTTGGAGCTTAAATGAATTAATTCAGGAAATTCAATGTCGGAATTCAGAACAAAGAATTGAAGAGACATTTAGTTGAAAATTGAAGCAAATCTTGGTTCAAATAAGTGCTCCAAATTTGTCCCAAAAATCAATTCTATTCCAATTCTAGAAAAGAATATCATATGATCTATTTTAAACCCAAACTTGCCTTATGTTGTGTGCAAACTTCAACCATTAAACACTCAAGGTTTCAATGTCAATCTTAGCCCAAATAATAGGTATATTTATATACTTATTTGATGCTTAAATTCAGCCCTAAATCAACCTTCAAATCAGCTCAAACACAATCTATGATCTTACATGTCCACACAACAACAATTGATTTATTTTGGGTAATCCATTGATCCAAGAAGGCAAGCACATGGATGAAAAGCTGGAGGGGACATTTTTACATTATTTTGGGTCAAAAAGAAGAAAGAGATAGCTCATAAATGAGGAAGAAAAACGTGCACCAAAGTGGTTGCAAAGCTGTCCTGATTTAATTTTTCAGAACACCTTTCAGGTTTTTACCCATAACTTTTGACTCAGGTGTCCAAATGAGCTGTTCTTTAATGATCTGGAAAGGTGACAAAATTTTCTATAAATATGTCTCTAATATACTTTTCCAGAGGAGGCTTCTAAAAGGGTCAAATTGCTGTCCAAAGTTAGAGTCAGATTTGTGTCTGAATTTTTTCTGAAATTGTGTTGTGTTCTTCTTTATAGATTTCGGTTCTTTAGTTTGTAAAACTTATTATTTCAATTTAATTCAAGTTATTTCATGTTTATTGAAGTGTTCTTATATATAACCATGGTTGGCTAAACTCTTTCTAGGATCCAAATCAAGGATAATGGTGATTGAGGTGAGTTCTTTAGGATATGAATGAATCTTAATGTTTATATTCTCATTTTCTTCATGAATGATTTATTATTGCAAAGAAATTTTAGAAATCATTTAGGTAATGTTATAATCTTGAATTTTTATGCACAAACTTTAGTTTTGGTATAGAGATTGCTTGATTCAATGTCTTACTTAATATGAAAGTACTTGTTCATTCTTAAATAATAATCAATCTTCATCTTTCTAAACTTCATTGTAATATCTTCTTCTAATCTTCATTGTAATATCTTCGGATCTAATATCACCATCGTTGAGATTAGGTTGAGTTATCTTATATATGTTGAAATCACCAATACATCATCACCATTAAAATTGATTTGGACCAAGACTTACTTTTTCTTGTCATTTAAAATCTATTTACACTTTTTCATCTTTGAAAACAAATCCATCAATTATTTTCAACCAAGTTATTATTAATTTAATTTCTCTTGAGTTTTTTTTTTTGTTACCTAGCTTAATTTCCAGATCTAGCTCTCTATGGATATGACCTCGATCTTACCGAGTTAATTGCTACAATCTTTCATTCCTGTAATTGATCCTTCCATGAGTCGCATAAATTGGTCAACTAAGGAAAGCCGTAAAAAGTTTAAATTGGATTTGAGCCTTCATTTGTGAATCTTTGTGTCTTTTGGTTTTATTATTGTAGTAGTAGTAGTAGTAGTAGTAGTAGTAGTAGTAGTAGTAGTAGTAGTAGTAGTAGTAGTAGTAGTAGTAGTAGTAGTAGTAGTAGTAGTAGTAGTAGTAGTAGTAGTAGTAGTAGTAGTAGTAGTAGTAGTAGTAGTAGTAGTAGTAGTAGTAGTAGTAGTAGTAGTAATAATAATAATAATAAAGAAAGAGAAGAAGAAGAAGATGATGAGAACTTTGAGATGGAATATTAATGTAACGATTAAACAATGATAATAACAAATGTCAAGGTTAGAGGTTCCACTAATGGTATATCAAACAAGTATAGTATAAACTCTTATTATTGAATTGGAAACCACACACAAAGGAGGTTCCAATCAGATTATATATTGTTAACATGATTACATTAGTCATCTTATTCAATTAATGCTAATACTTGTAAATCTCGTCAAGCATTCATGATTATAACTTATGTTAACAACAAATCAAGTTCCTTTCATAGCTCAGGTGTCGGTTATACCATACATTATGGGCTATGAAAGTGCCAAGCATTTGTTGTACCAAGTGTTATACAACATAAATCAAGATTAGTCATTTAACAAGCAAAGTATTAAAGAGTGAACAAGATAGCAAATATAAAACATGTTAGTATCAAACATTAAAGTCCATATTAAGTTTACATTATACTTATTCTTACACCATTAGTGTAACCTTTTCACCTTGACATAATTAACTTAGCTAGACATAATGAAAGAAAGCAAAATAGATAAACAAAATAAGAACATAAAAGTTAACTAAGTAAAGGAAAGGAAATGAAAGGCATAAACTTAATATTAATGAAAACAAAGCATAAAAAATACAAAGAGAGAAAGGAAGAGCATGATCTTGATCTGGAAATCAAGATGCCTAAATGCATGGCAAATGCCTCCTTTTATAGGCCAAAAATGGGAACTATTGATTTGATGACTAATTGATAAGTGGGTGACCAACTTTTGACTTGGTGACAATCCTTATCTTCTCTTGTCTGCCCAAAACGTCATTGATAACGTCAAAATTGGAGCCAGTTGTAAACATGAAAGTTGTAGGCAATTGTCTCAGCTTTCTTGTGTAAAAATTTCAGCTCATTTGGACTTCTAGAACTCCAGATATGGCCAAAATACCGAACAGTGCTCGGGCTGGAAGACAGATTCGGGCTTCTTTGTTGTTTCTACAATTTGGACTTGATAATGGCCTTTTTAGATCTTGGGCTCCATATGAAAGTTGTAGGCCTATGTCTTACCTTTCCATCCATATAAATTGGACCTAAATCTGAGATCTGTAGCTCCAGATATGACCCAATTACCGAACAGTGTTCCGGTTTGGATTGCACCGACATCTCTTTTCTAAGTTTGGCCATCTCTTTATCCTTGCAATTTAAGTTCTTCAAGTCATCAATCAATCCTTTCATTTATGTGATAGGCCTGCATTAAAAATAGACATTTACCATAAATTATAGGTATCTTATATTATTAGATACATTATTATAAAACATATTTTGGTTAAGGAGTTATTGATACTTCAAGTGCAAAATAATGATATAAAACCATGATAAAAATGCACTTTTAAGTACTAATCACACCCCCCAACCAGCTTATTACTAGTCCCTAGTAATCAAAGCGTAAAATAGAAAAACAATTTGCAAATTCCACAAAGCAAGGTATTCATCATTTAACTTCCATTAATCTATCCAAATAAACAAACTCTCATTAAATTTATATATCTGCTCAATACCGCTTAACAAGATATTAATAAACCTTTCTTTTGTGCTCAATGTATCAACACATAATTATGGGGCTTTTCTTGGATGAAAACAAAATTTTTGTTCTAATGTTTAAGGTTAACTTCCTTGGGCTGGGATTATTATTTTTGTCTTTTTTTTAAATATATATACATATAATTTAAAAACATCATGCATCTTTAACCCATGTAACGAGCTTTCGGCTAATGACTCTCAGACCAGTTGGTCTTAGGGCATTAGGTGTTAAGACACCCCTACGAGCTTAGTAACTCGGGTCTCAGATACTGATATGTAGATAGTGCAATGTTTCATTTCCTCAAGCTTTTCTCCTCAACCCATGTAACAAGCGTTGGGCCAATAGCTCCCAAGTTAGTTGACTTTAGGGTATTAGGTGTTAAAACACCCCTTCGGGCTTAGTTGCTTAGGTTAGGGAGGCTACGAAACCAAATTTATCTACATTTTTATTATCATCATTTTTTTTTCTTTTTTTTCATATTTTTTTTTCTTAATTATATACAATCCCTTTCCCTTAGTTGTTACCTTTAACAAGAGAATATAAATAATGTAATAATCCAATATGCAACCCATAATCATATGTTAAAGTATGTGTGTGTGTAAATTAAGGTTTAAGAATACATGTTAAATAAGTATGTGAGCAGA
>NW_011501449.1:11944-16539 GCF_000495115.2 Populus euphratica | reverse complement strand
AAGAATACATGTTAAATAAGTATACGAGCAGAATTAAGTGATAACAATGCGAGAGTTTGTAAATCTAAATATTTCAGGAAGTATTATAATAGACCTTGTTAAGAATGGTTACTAAGATGCGTCTCAAGAGTCACTTTAACAAAAGAGCTCCTTTACTCTACCATCCTAGTAACAACAATTATGCACATGCTTTATGAAATGAAAAATAATTTTTTTTTTTATCAACTACTACCCTCTCCCCCCAACCAAAATGAGACATCGTCCTCAATGTTTTAAGGTAGAAAGATAGAGTATAGAAGATATCACCTGAAATAACGAACACCGACAAACCTGAAACACACTGAAATAAATATAAGAAACAACAAAACACAATAACAAAACCAAGCATGTGTATGTATAGGTAGTTGTGATTGTGGCTCACATCTTCCCTTGGTTTTACATCAAAGAACGGCTTAAACGCCCTCTATGGGTCGAGGATAGGCTTCCCATCCAGTTTTCTTAAAAACTCGCAAATAGGGTCTTTTTTAGTCAGATTCCCAAGACTAAGTCGATCATGTTCTTTATGAAATACTGGCCATAAATCATGAATTGCATGATGCACATCTCCACTAGGATGCGTCTCAAGAGTCCATAGAAGATTATCTAAAGACTCCTTACTCAGGCCATCCTTAATGAATTGTATTTTATCTTCACGGTTTATAGATATCATTCCTAAAGAATGACATTGTGTATTACAAGTCCATCTAGCACATCGATTACAGACTTCTAGTCGTTTTGCACGACGTTTCTTTGCAAAAGTGTTTTTATCTATTCCAGGCATGTGTGAAATGAAGGAATTAGAGGACTCACCTGATAATCGGACCTTTGCTTCAATTAACCAGCGAATATCTTCAGGAATTCCATGATTCATTAACAATCTAAATCCTGCACATCTAGCACGGTAAATTTTTGTAATCGCATTCTAAGGCAGAGCGGGAAAATACTTTTTCAATTTTTCAAGATTAGTGTCCATTTTCATATGAGAATTGGAAGAGAGATTCAAAGAATTGCACAAATATATACACTAATATCAGTTATTATGGGAAACTGAAAGAACCGACTTAAGTCACGGAGTACTGTTGTCCGCCATTTGACCGGGGTGAGAGAAACTAACAAAAATAATATGAGAAAATAAAATAATCAACATTTATCTACAAGATCATTCCAACCAGTTGATTCATTTTCACTAGGAAACTTATCAAAGTAAGCTTTCAAACGATGTCCATTTTCTTTAAAAACATTGTCATTCATTGAATTCTCAATATCACAGGCCCCATAAGGATTGCTCCATCTTGGTCTTAGCTCTCTAGGGAATGCATAGAGTTGAGAATTATAAAACAAAACTTTTTGACTATTGTCAACTTTTTGACAATTTTCACAAGTTTTGCAGAAAGCATGCGTGTCCTTGAACATGGTGGGCCAATAAAATCCATTTTGAAAGATTTTTGCAGCTGTCTTTTTTTGACGAGAAATAACTTCCACATGCTTTAGAATGACAAAGTTTAATGACGCTACTTACCTCATTGTCGGGAATGAATCTTTGAAATATTTGATCAGGACAATATTTAAATAAGTTAAGGTCATCATAATAAAAATTCTTCACTTCGTTCAAAAACTTTTCTTTGTCTTAGGTACTCCAATCAGCTGGCAAATCTCCTAAAGCAAGAAAATTGATATTTTTATCATACCAAGGCATTGGACTAAGAGAAAGTAAGGATTCGTTAGGAAAGTAATCATCAATTGGTGTGATGCCAGATGTCGAATCTGTTGTCATTGTTGACAAAAGATTCGCATCAACATTTTCTGTGCGTTTGTTATCCGTGATTTCTTCCTCAGAATAAATCATTTGGAAATCTTCAGATTCATCCAACTCATTTTTACTTAAAGTAGATTCAAGTTGATCATAAACTAATTCGTCAATATGATCTTCTTCTTGTAAATCATTCTCATCTCCAGGTTGCTTGCAAATGTTGAAAATATTCATCTCCAATGTCATGTTTCCAAATGATAGCTTCATCAGTCCATTCCTACAATTAATCAATGCGTTAGAGGTTGCAAGAAACGGACGTCCTAAAATAACAGGAAATGAATTACATGCTTCAACAGGTTCTGTGTCCAAGATAATAAAATCCACAGGATAAATGAATTTATCGACTTGTACTAACACATCTTCAATTATTCCTCTAGGAACTTTTACAGATCTATCGACAAGTAAAAGAGATATAGAAGTTGGTTTTAACTCACCTAGATTGAGACTTTGAAAAACTGAATATGGAAGTAAATTCACATTAGCTCTAAGATCAAGTAAGGCTCTTTCAATTTTATGCTCTCCAATAAAGCAAGAAATTGTAGGACAACCAGGGTCTTTATATTTCAAAGCATTATTGTTCTGAAGAATAGCACTTACTTGTTCAGCTAAAAAGGCTTTCTTTTTCACATTCAGTTTCCTCTTCACAGTGTATAGATCTTTCAAAAATTTAGTATAGGAAGGAATCTGTTTAATAGCATCCAACAAAGGTATATTGATCCTTACTTGTTTGAAAATTTCAAAAATTTCAGAGTTGTGAATGACTTTCCTTTGTTTGGTCATGGCATGAGGAAATGGAAGTGCTGGTGGTGAATCAGTCGTTTCTTTGCAATTTTCATATTCAACCCCTTCCTTACCCTCAGAGATTGACTCATCATCTTTCTCATAAGGTTCAAGAGAGGGTTTTTCAATAACCTTACCACTGCACAGAGTAGTGACTGATTTGACTTGATCCATGTGTTGGCTTCCGGAACTACTTGTATTTGCATTGTATTGCCCCTTTGGATTTTGTTGTGGTTGAGATGGAAACTTACCTTTCTCTTGGAAACTGAGAGCAGATGTTAATTTTGCAAGAGTATCTTTAAAATCTGTCATGTTTTGAGCAAGTTGAGTATTGATTGTCTCTTGCTTTTCAATGAATGCATGCAATTTTTCCTCAAGATTTCTTCTAGGAGGTGGAGCATAAGGAGGTGCATATTCATGAGAATTTTGGAAATTGTGGTGTGCTTGAAATGGTGGTTGTGAAGTTTGTGCATTGTTGTTCTCACTCTTCCAACTAAAATTTGGGTGATTTCTCCAACCAGGGTTGTATGTTTGGGAGTATGGGTTGTGGTTGGCCCTTTGAAAACTGTTTAAAGCATGGGCTTGTTCATGGAGACATTCCTTAAAAGAAGGCAAGGTTGGACAATCGTTGGTTGAGTGTTCATTTGTTTCACAGATTTGACACACAATGTTTTCAACAGATTTTAATTGACCATTCTTTTTCAATTCTAGTGCCTCAACTTTTCTAGCTAAAGAT
Organism: Populus euphratica; assembly: GCF_000495115.2. Classification (NCBI taxonomy): domain Eukaryota; kingdom Viridiplantae; phylum Streptophyta; class Magnoliopsida; order Malpighiales; family Salicaceae; genus Populus; species Populus euphratica. The sequence continues at coordinate 13,174 of NW_011501449.1, read as the reverse complement.
GCAAACTTGGCTTGAAGGTCATGATCTTCCCTAAGGTTGTACATACCTCCACTAGATGTGTGAGGTTGAGTTTTACTCGGTGCCTCATAAGTACCCGCAATGTCCCAATTTTGAGCATTTTCAGCTAACAAGTCTAAGTACTCCATTGCTTCATCAGGGTCTTTATCTTCAAAAGTTCCATTGCACAACAATTCAACCATTTGCCTATCTTTAGGTGTTAACCCTTCATCAAAATGTGAAACCAATCTCCATGTTTCAAAACCATGATGAGGGCAAGTACTAAGCAAGTCTCGATACCTATCCCAACATTGGTAAAATGTTTCTCCTGGTTTTTGAGTGAAAGTGGTGATTTGTCTTTTGAAAGAGTTTGTTCGATGAGATGGGAAAAACTTTTTTAAAAACTGTTGTTGCATTTCATCCCAAGCACGAATGGATCCTGGTTTTAAATTTTGTAGCCATGTTTTAGCTTTATCTTTTAATGAAAAAGGAAAAAGCTTTAATCTGATGGTGTTCATGCTACAATTTAAATTATTATATGTGTTGCAAACCTCCTCAAATTCCCTTAAATGTAAGTATGGATTTTCCAATTCTAAGCCATGAAAAGAAGGTAAAAGTTGAATAATACCTGGTTTAAAATTAAAATGAGATGCATCGGGAGAAAAAACTATGCATGATGGTGCACTTGTTCTTGTGGGATTCATGTGGTCTCCAAGTGTTCTAGCACGGTTATTCTCACTATTTTCATTATGAAGTGATTGATTATCTTCTTCGGCCATATTTCTGAAAATGATGAGGATACCCTACAAAGTCTACCACTTGAAGTACGTGACCACACTCTCATGCACGTGTTGGAATATAATATACCACTTGATGTACGTGACCACACTCTCATGCACGTGTAGGAATAAAATAAAATGAAGAAGAAAACAAAAGAAGAAGAAATAAGAGACAAGAAACAAAGTTATATACAAGAAAAGAAAAAGAAAATAAAATAAATATTATAATTTATACAAAACATACCTCCCCGGCAACGGCGCCAAAAAACTTGACACGACTAAAAGATTGATGTCTTCTCCCAAGTGCAGGAGTGTCAAAGTAATAAATAACCCGGCAAGACCGAGGTCGAACCACAGGGAGGTTATTTGTACAAATTATAAATAACAATAATATAACAACAATAACAATAACAATAACAACAACAACAATAATAATAATAACAATAATAATAAT
>NW_011501449.1:4078-11923 GCF_000495115.2 Populus euphratica | reverse complement strand
AATACTAATATGATAGTAGTAGTAGTAATAATAATAATAAAGAAAGAGAAGAAGAAGAAGATGATGAGAACTTGGAGATGGAAAATTAATGTAAGGATTAAACAATAATAATAACAAATGTCAAGGTTAGAGGTTCCACTAATGGTATATCAAACAAGTATCGTATAAACTCTTATTATTGAATTGGAAACCACACACAAAGGAGGGTCCAATCAGATTATATATTGTTAACATGATTACATTAGTCATCTTATTCAATTAATGCTAATACTTGTAAATCTCATCAAGCATTCATGATTATAACTTATGTTGACAACAAATCAAGTTCCTTTCATAGCTCAGGTGTCGGTTATACCATACATTATGGGCTATGAAAGTGCCAAGCATTTGTTGTACCAAGTGTTATACAACATAAATCAAGATTAGTCATTTAACAAGCAAAGTATTAAAGAGTGAACAAGATAACAAATATAAAACATGTTAGTATCAAACATTAAAGTCCATATTAAGTTTACATTATACTTATTCTTACACCATTAGTGTAACCTTTTCACCTTGACATAACTAACTTAGCTAGACATAATGAAAGAAAGCAAAATAGATAAACAAAATAAGAACATAAAAGTTAACTAAGTAAAGGAAAGGAAATGAAAGGCATGAACTTAATATTAATGAAAGCAAAGCATAAACATTACAAAAAATACAAAGAGAGAAAGGAAGAGCATGATCTTGATCTGGAAACCAAGATGCCTAAATGCATGGCAAATGCCTCCTTTTATAGGCCAAAATTGGGAACTATTGATTTGATGACTAATTGATAAGTGGGTGGCCAACTTTTGAGTTGGTGACAATCCTTATCTTCTCTTGTCTGCCCAAAACGTCATTGATAACGTCAAAATTGGAGCCAGTTGTAAACATGAAAGTTGTAGGAAATTGTCTCAGCTTTCTTGTGTAAAACATTCAGCTCATTTGGACTTCTAGACCTCCAGATATGGCCAAAATATCGAACAGTGCTCGGGCTGGAAGACAGATTCGGGCTTCTTTGTTGTTGCTACAATTTTGACTTGATAATGGCCTTTTTAGATCTTGGGCTCCATATCAAAGTTGTAGGCCTATGTCTTACCTTTCTAACCATATAAATTGGACCTAAATCTGAGATCTGTAGCTCCAGATATGACCCAATTACCGAATAGTGTTCCGGTTTGGATTGCACCGACATCTCTTTTCTAAGTTTGGCCATCTCTTTGCCCTTGCAATTTAAGTTCTTAAAGTCATCAATCAATCCTTTCATTTATGTGATAGGCCTGCATTTAAAATGAACATTTACCACAAATTAAAGGTATCTTATATTATTAGATATATTATTATAAAACATGCTTTAGTTAAGGAGTTATTGATACTTCAAGTGCAAAATGATGATATAAAATCATGACAAAAATGCACTTTTAAGTACTAATCAGTTATAGATCTCAGATTTAGGTCCACTTTATATGGATGGAAAGGTAAGACATAGGCCTATAACTTTCATATGGAGCTCAAGATTTAAAAAGGCTATTTTCAAGTCCAAATTGTAGCAACAACAAAGAAGCCCAAATCTGTCTTCCAGCCTGAGCACTGTTTAGTGTTTGGCCCATATCTGAAGTTCTAGAAGTCCAAATGAGTTGCATTTTTTGTAAAAGAACACTGAGACAATTTCCTACAACTTTCATGTTTTTAAGTGATTCCAATTTTGACGTTATCAATGACGTTTAGGGCAGATAAAAGAAGATAAGGATTGTCACCAAGTCAAGAGTTGGCCACCTACTCATCAATTAGTCATCAAATCAATAGTTTTTAATTTTGGCTTATAAAAGGAGGCATTTGCCATGCATTTAGGCATCTTGGTCTCCAGATCAAGATCATGCTCTTGCTTTCTCTCTTTGTATTTTTTTTTGTAATGTTTATGTTTGCTTTCATTAATATTAAGTTTATGCCTTTCATTTCCTTTCCTTTACTTAGTTAACTTTTATCTTATTTATGTTCTTATTTTGTTTATTTATTTTTCTTTCATTCATTATGTTTAGCATGTTTTGTATTTGTTATCTTGTTCACTCTTTAATACTTGTTAATTGACTAATCTTGATTTATGTTGTATAACACTTGGTACACCAAATGCTTGGTACTTTCATAGCCCATACTGTATGGTATAACCGACACCTGAGCTATGAAAGAAACTTAATTTGTTGTTAACATAAGTTATAATCATTAATGCTTGATGAGATTTACAAGTATTAGCATTAATCGAATAAGATGACTAATGTAATCTGTTAACAATCTATAATCTGATTGGAACCTCCTTTGTGTGTGGTTTCCAATTGAATAATAAGAGTTTATATTATACTTGTTTGACATACCATTAGTAGAACCTCTAACCTTGACATTTGTTATTATCATTGCTTAATCCTTACACTTTTAATACTTTTACTTGTTAAATGGTTAATCTAGATTTATGTTGTATAACACTTGGTACAATAAATACTTGACACTTTCATAGCTCATACTGTATGGTATAACCAACACCTGAGCTATGAAAGGAACTTGATTTGTTGTTAACATAAGTTATAATCACGAATGCCTAACAATATTTACAAGTATTAGCATTAATCGAATAAGATGACTCATGTAATCATGTTAACAATCTATAATTAGATTGGAACCTCCTTTATGTGTGGTTTCCAATTGAATAATAAGAGTTTATACTATACTTGTTTGACATACCATTAGTGGATCCTCTAACCTTGACATTTGTTATTATCATTGTTTAATCCTTACATTAATCTTCCATCTCAAAGTTCTCATCAACTTCTTCTTTTTCTTCTTCTTCTATTATTATTATTATTACTACTACTACTACTACTGTTATTATGATTGTTATTATTATTATTATTACTACTATTACTACTATTACTACTATTATTATTGTAATTATTGTTATTATTGTTATTTGTTATTGTTGTTGTTTATAATTTGTACAATTAACCTCCTTGTAGTTCGACCCCAGTCTTGCCGGGTTATTTATTACTTCAACACTCCTGCAGTTGGGACAAGACATCAATCTTTTAGTCGTGTCAATCAACATGCAAATTATGAAATTTACATGTAAGAGACTTAATCATTTTAAACATTTTAGTAGGAGGAGACATATGAAGAAGACTTACAAACATTTTATGATTGTGATCATGAATACTAAATGACCGAGGGGGATGAAAAGGAATAAACACTATTAATAACCTAGTAAACTTGGACCACATTTATCTTCCTTATCATGTGTAAGAGTATGAATGAGCTTAAATGTAGCTCAAGATCTATGATACAATGGAATCAAGGAGCATAGGATGACAATTATCTTGAAGCTTTTTTAACACCACATTTACCTTTTCAAGTTCCACGAGGAAAAATGCATATTTGTGTAAGGATCAACAAACACTACGTTGTCACTTTTTAAGCAATAAAGGCTCACGAGGAAAAAAGGCACTAATTATTCTTTATTGCATCGATTTAACTTAGGAAGCTATCAAACCTGAAATAGACTATAATTCTGCTTAGTGAATAATTTTCATTATACGTAATGAATTTAAATATTATGAGAATTCAATTTTATATATTTTGATTTTTTTTAATTTTGTTGAGCAAACTTGTTTTTTATGATGTAGTTGTATTTAATTAAAAAACTTCAATTATTTATGTAAAGGATAGATACAAACTTAAACTAAAATATAAAACAAAGCCTAATCAACAAGCATTGCCTCATAGGTAGCATCGCCAATATTTACTATCTTAGGACTCACAACTGACTGAATGCTAAAAGTTTTTATTATAAGATAAATAATTTTTTACATGGTTCAAAACAAATATAAGTACTATTTAATTACTATTATCTCTCGGGATACTTAATTTCATTATATATTTCTTGTTAATTATTTATTGTTGTAATTCATATATCCGGTTTATCAATTGGAAAGTAATGTTATTGTCACTTAGTCTTTATTAAATCTGGGTCTTGAAAGAAAGGTAAAGTGCTACAACGAGAATTTTATCAATGAATATGTATTTTATATTGAAGAATATGAGAATGGTAGAAAGACATAACAATGAAGTTTATGTTAAGGGATTGATTTCTAATGAGTTTGAAGTTGACTACTATAGGAAGTTACAATAGGTATTTGAATTGCAATATTATAGCAAACAAAATATAGTTTTCTATTCAAATGCTATTGATATGACACCATTGATAGAAGAATCAAAGTAAATCCCTTTCATATTTTAGTCAAAATTAATTAAAGACTAGACCCCGAAACGTTAACGATGTCTTTATTTTTGTCAACTAATGCCAACAAGTTATTACAGATATACTCATTCCTTTAGAAAAGATTGTTCAACAGTTGATTGGTTATCCATAGTAAATAACAAACACATGGTCGTGTCAAGGTTGTTTAGGATTGAAATGATGAATTAAATATGGGAGATGATGTCTTTTAACTTGATGAGTTAGTTAATCCATATCAAATTCCTCTATCTATTGACTTAAAAGAAAATTCAAAATTTCAAATCACCAATAATATTTTTATTGATGTTGAAACTAAGGAATTAAAAAATATTTTAAGCTTAAGTGAACATCCACATGTTGATGAGGATGATAATAGAAATCAACATAGAAGATTGTGATGGAGATGAGCACGAGTCAATTGGGAGAAGAAGACAATTTTGATTAAATTGCACAACACGAATTTGTAATGCCATAAAATATGATGTAATAATTATAAATAAAATTCACTTTAATGTAATAACAATAACATTAATATATTATTAAATGACAAGGAATTATTTATTTTATTATTGTGAAGTGAACAAGTGATATTGTGTTATGCGTACATTTGTGAATTTAAGTATTTGTAGGATGGATAGATAAAGAACACAAATACAATCTAGCGTCAGATATTATTTTACATTGATGAAAATATCGATGGAATGTATTCATTGGTATATTCTAGTGACGATGAGAATTGTTCCTTTTCTCCCTAACATTGTTCATGATGTTAATTACACATAGATATACTAGTGGAATGTTTCTGTTTATATATTCCAGTGACAATGGAAATTGTTCCCCTTCTCCCTAGTGTTGTTCATGGTATTAATTACATATGAATATATTGACTAAATATTTTTGTCAGTATATTCTAGTGGTTATAAGAATTATTCTCTTTCTCCTTGGTATTGTTCATTATGTTAATTACACATGAATATACCGATAGAATGTTTCCATCAGTATATTTTATAGGCGATGAGAATTGTTCACTTCTTAAGGTGTTGTTCATGATTAATACTTAAAAGTGTATTTTTATCAAGATTTTATATCAGCATGTTGCACTTGAAGTATCAATAACTCTTTAACGAAAGCATATTTTAAAATAACATGTTTGATATTATAAGATACCTTTAGTTTGTGGTAAATGTTCATCTTAAATGCAGGCCTATTACATAAATCAAAGGATTGATTAATGAGTTCAACTACTAAAATTGAGAAGACAAATAGAGGGTGAAGCTTAAAAAAGAAAGCAGGTTCAGTCCAAACTAGAACACTATTCAGTCATTGGGTCATATCTGGAGCTATAGAACTTGGATTTAGGTTTGCTCCATATAGATGGAAAGTTAATGGAAAGCTAAGATATAGGCCTAAAACATTAATGAGGAATGCAACAATTCTACTATTTGAGAGTCCAAATCTTAGCAACAACAGAGAAGTCCAAATCTATCCTGTAGTCCAGACATTGTTTAGTGTTTGATTAGTACTTAAAAGTGTATTTTTATCAAGGTTTTATATCATCATTTTGCACTTGAAGTATCAATAACTCCTTAAATAAAGCATGTTTTATAATAATATATCTAATAATATAAGATACCTTTAATTTGTGGTAAATGTTCATTTTAAATGCAGGCCTATCGCATAAATGAAAGGTTTGATTGATGAATTTAAGAACTGAAACTGAAAGGACAAAGAGATGACCAAACTTAGAAAAGAGATGGCGGTGCAATCCAAACCGTAACACTATTTGGTAATTAGGTCATATATGGAGTTGTAGATCTCAGATTTAGGTCCACTTTATATGGATGGAAAGGTAAGACATAGGTCTACAACTTTCATATGGAGCCCAAGATCTAAAAAGGTGATTTTCAAGTCCAAATTGTAGCAACAATAAAGAAGTCCGAATCTGTCTTCTAGCTCGAGCATTGTTTAGTGTTTGGCCCATATCTGGAGTTCTAAAAGTCCAAATGAGCTGAATGTTTTACACAAGAAAGCTGAGACAATTTCATACAACTTTTATGTTTTCAAGTGGCTCTAATTTTGACGTTATCAATGATGTTTTGGGCAGACAAGAGAAGATAAAGATTGTCACCAAGTCAAGAGTTGGTCACCCACTCATCAATTAGTCATCAAATCCATAGTTCCCCAATTTTGGCCTATAAAAGGAGGCATATGCCATGCATTTAGGCATCTTGGTTTCCATATCAAGATTATGCTCTTTCTTTCTCTCTTTGTATTTTTTTTAATGTTTATGCTTTGCTTTCATTAATATCAAGTTTATGCCTTTCATTTCCTTTCATTTACTTAGTTAACTTTTATTTTATTTATGTTCTTATTTTGTTTATTTATTTTTATTTCTTTTATTATGTTTAGCTAAGTTTATTATGTTAAGATCTATTTTGCTTTCTTTCATTATGTCTAGCTAAGTTAGTTATGTCAAGGTGAAAAGGTTACACTAATAGTGTAAGAATAAGTATAGTGTAAACTTAATATGGACTTTAATGTTTGATACTAACATGTTTTGTATTTGTTATCTTGTTCACTCTTTAATACTTTACTTGTTAAATGATTAATCTTGATTTATGTTGTATAACACTTGGTACAACAAATGCTTGGCACTTTCATAGCCCATAATGTATGGTATAACCGACACCTGAGCTCTGTATGGTATAACCGACACCTAAGCTATGAAAGGAACTTGATTTGTTGTTAACATAAGTTATAATCATGAATGCTTGACGAGATTTACAAGTATTAGCATTAATAAAAGTTGTACGAATAAGATGACTAATGTAATCATGTTAACAATCTATAATTAGATTGGAACCTCCTTTGTGTGTGGTTTTCAATTGAATAATAAGAATTTATACTATATTTGTTGGACATACCATTAGTGGATCCCCTAACCTTGACATTTGTTATTATCATTGTTTAATTCTTACATTAGTGGTTCTTATTTTCTTGGACATACCATTAGTGGTTCTTATTTTCTTCTTCTTCTTCTCCTTCTTTTTCTTTATTATTATCATTATCATTAGTATTATTGTTATTACTATTATTATTGTTGTTGTATTATTGTTATTTATAATTTGTACAATTAACCTCCCTATGGTTCGACCCCGGTCTTGTCGGGTTATTTATTACTTTGACACTCCTGCATTTGGGAGAAGACATCATTCGTTTAGTCGTGTCAAGTTTTTGGCGCCGTTGCCGGGGAGATAAGTTCTTGTATAAATTATACTATTTATTTTATTTTCACTTTTCACTTTTCTTGTATATAACTGTGTTTCTTGTCTCTTCTTTCTTCTTCTTTTGTTTTCTTCTTCCTTTTATTCTATTCCTATACGTGCATGAGAGTGTGGTCACGTACATCAACTGGTAGACTTTGTAGGGTATCCTCATCATTTTCAGAAAATATGGCCGAAGAAGATAATCAATCACTTCATAATGAGAATAATAAGAATAACCGTGCTAGAACACTTAGAGAACACATGAGAATAACC
>NW_011501449.1:0-4021 GCF_000495115.2 Populus euphratica | reverse complement strand
ATGCTAGAACACTTAGAGACCACATGAATCCCACAAGAACTAGTGCACCATCATGTATAGTTTTTCCTCCTGATGCATCTCATTTTAATTTTAAGCCAAACATTATTCAACTTTTACCTTCCTTTCATGACTTAGATTTAGAAAATCTATACTTACATTTAAGAGAATTTGAGGAGGTCTGTAACATATATAATGATTCAAATTATAGCATGAACACCATCAGATTAAAGCTTTTTCTTTTTTCATTGAAAGATAAAGCTAAAACATGGCTACAAAATTTGAGACTAGGATCCATTCGTGGTTGGGATGAAATGCAACAACAGGTTTTAAAGAAATTTTTTCCCATCTCATAGAATAAACTCTTTCAAAAGACAAATCACTACTTTCACTCAAAAACTAGGAGAAACATTTTACCAATGTTGGGATAGGTATCGATACTTGCTTAATACTTGCCCTCATCATGGTTGTGAAACATGGAGATTGGTTTCACATTTTTATGAAGGGTTAACACCTAGAGATAGGCAAATGGTTGAATTGATGTGCAATGAAACTTTTGAAGAGAAAGACCCTGATGAAGTAATGGAGTACTTAGACTTGTTAGCTGAAAATGCTCAAAATTGGGACGCCGCGGGTACTTATGAGACACCGAGTAAAACTCAACCTCATACATCTAGTGGAGGTATGTACAACCTTAGGGAAGATTATGACCTTCAAGCCAAGTTTGCATCTTTAGGTAGAAAAGTCGAGGCACTAGAATTGAAAAAGAGTGGTCAATTAAAATCTGTTGAAAACATTGTGTGTCAAATATGTGAAACAAATGAACACTCAACCAATAACTGCCCAACCTTGCGTTCTTTTAAGGAATGTCTCCATGAACAAGCCCATGCTTTAAACAGTTTCTAAATGGCCAACCATAACCCATACTCCAAAACATACAACCCTGGTTAGAGAAATCACCCAAATTTCAATTGGAAGAGTGAGAACAACAATGCACAAACTTCACAACCACCATTTCAAGCACACCATAATTTCCAAAATTCTCATGGATATGCACCTCCTTATGCTCCACCTCCTAGAAGAAATCTTAAGGAAACATTGCATGCATTCATTGAAAAGCAAGAGACAATTAATACTCAACTTGCTCAAAACATGACAGATTTTAAAGATACTCTTGCAAAATTAACATTTGCTCTCAGTGTCCAAGAGAAAGGTAAGTTTCCATCTCAACCACAACAAAATCCCAAGGGGTAATACAATGCAAATGCAAGTAGTTTCGGGAGCCAACACATGGATCAAGTCAAATCAGTCACTATTCTTCGCAGTGGTAAGGTTATTAAAAAACCCACTCTTCAACCTTGTGAGAAAGATGATGAGTCAATCTCTAAGGGTAAGGAAGGGGTTGAATATGAAAATTGCAAAGAAACGACGGATTCCCCGCCAGCACTTCCATTTCCTCATGCCATGACCAAACAAAACAAAGTCAATCATAACTCTAACATTTTTGAAATTTTCAAACAGGTAAGGATCAATATACTTTTGCTAGATGCTATTAAACAGGTTCCTTCCTATGCTAAATTTTTGAAAGATCTATGCACGGTGAAGAGGAAACTGAATGTGAAAAGAAAGCCTTTTTAGTCGAACAAGTAAGTGTCATTCGTCAGAACAATAATGCTTTGAAATATAAAGACCCTGGTTGTCCTACAATTTCTTGTTTTATTGGAGAACATAAAATCAAAAAGCCTTACTTGATCTTGGAGCTAGTGTGAATTTACTTCCATATTCAGTTTTTCAAAGTCTCAATCTAGGTGAGTTAAAACCAACTTCTATAACTCTTTTACTTGCCGATATATTTGTAAAAGTGCCTAGAGGAATAGTCGAACATGTATTAGTACAAGTCAATAAATTCATTTATCCTATGGATTTTGTTGTCTTGGACATAAAACCTGTTGAAACATGTAATTCATTTCCTATTATTTTAGGATGTCCATTTCTTGCAACTTTTAACGCATTGATTAATTGTAGGAATAGACTGATGAAGTTATCATTTGGAAACATGACATTGGAGATGAATATTTTCAACATTTGCAAGCAACTTGGAGATGATAATGATTTACAAGAAGTAGATCATATTGACGAATTAATTTATGATCAACTTGAATCTACTTTAAGTAAAAATGAGTTGGATGAATTTGAAGATTTGCAAATGATTTATTCTGAGGAAGAAATCATGGATGAAAAACGCACTGAAAATGTTGATGTGGATCTTTTGTCAAAAGTGACAACAAATTCGACATCTGACATCACACCAATCGATGATTACTTTCCTAACGAATCCTTACTTTCTCTTAGTCCAATGCCTTGGTATGATAAAAATATCAATTTCTTGCTTTAGGAGATTTGCCAATTGATTGGAGTACCCAAGACAAAGAAACGTTTTTGAACGAAGTGAAGAACTTTTATTGGGATGACCCTAACTTATTCAAATATTATCTTGATAAAATATTTCAAAGATTCATTCCTGACAATGAGGTAAGTAGTGTCATTAAACTTTGTCATTCTAAAGCATGTGAGAGTTATTTTTCGTCAAAAAAGACAGCTGCAAAAATCTTTCAAAATGAATTTTATTGGCCCACCATGTTCAAAGACATGCATGCATTCTGTAAAACTTGTGAAAATTGTCAAAAAGTTGATACTGGTAAAAAAATTTTGTTTTATAATTCTCAACTCTATTCATTCCCTATAGAGCTAAGATCAAGATGGAGCAATCCTTATAGGGCCTGTGATATTTAGAATTCAATGAATGACAATGTTTTTAAGGAAAATGGACATCGTTTGAAAGCTTACTTTGATAATTTTCCTAGTGAAAATGAATCAACTGGTTTGAATGATCTTGTAGATAAAGGTTGATTATTTTGTTTTTTTTTCTCATATTATTTTTATGTTTCTTTTTAAGTGATTTTTGCTAGTTTCTCTCACCCTGGTCAAATGGCGGACAACGGTACTCCGTGACTTAAGTCGGTTCTTTTAGTTTCCCATAATAACTGATATCTATGTATATATTTATGCAATTCGTTGAATCTCTCTTCCAATTCTCATTTGAAAATGGACACTAATCTTGAAAATTTGAAAAAATATTTTCCCGCTCTACCTCAGAATGTGATTACAAAAATTTACTGTGCTAGATGTGCAAGATTGAGATTATTAATGAATCATGAAATTCCTAAAGATATTCGCTGGTTGATTGAAGCAAAGGTTCGATTATCAGGTGAGTTCTCTAATTCCTTCATTTCACACATGCCTGAAACATATAAAAACACTTTTGCAAAGAAACGTCGTGCAAAATGACTGAAAGTCTGTCATCGATGTGGTAGATGGACTTGTAATGCACAATATCGACCTAATAGTATCTGCGACCCGAGTAACTAAGCTCGTGGGGGTGTCTCAACACCTAATGCCCTAAAACCAATTGGTCTGGGAGTCATTAGCTGAAAGCTCATTAAATGGGTTAAAGATGCATGATGTTTTAAATTATATGTATATATATATTAAAAAAAAAAGAGAAGACAAAAATAATAATCCTAACCCAAGGAAGTTAACCTTAAACATTAGAACAAAAAAATTGTTTTCTTCCAAGAAAAGCCCCATAATTATGTGTTGATACATTGAGCACAAAAGAAAGGTTTATAAATATCTTGTTAAGAGGTATTGAGCAGATATATAAATATCTATTTTAACGCTTTGATTATTAGAGACAAGTAATAAGCTGGTTGGGGGGTGTGATTAATACTTAAAAGTGTATTTTTATCAAGGTTTTATATCATCATTTTGTACTTGAAGTATCAATAACTCCTTAACTAAAGCACGTTTTATAATAATATATCTAATAATATGAGATATCTTTAATTTGTGGTAAATGTTTATTTTAAATGCAGGCCTATCACATAAATGAAAGGATTGATTGATGAATTTAAGAACTGAAATTGAAAGGACAAAGAGATGACCAAACTTAGAAAAGATATGG
>NW_011501444.1:18370-42854 GCF_000495115.2 Populus euphratica | reverse complement strand
TCATTAATATCAAGTTTATGTCTTTCATTTCCTTTCATTTACTTAGCTAACATTTATCTTATTTATGTTCATATTTTGTTTATTTATTTTTCTTTCTTTCATTATGTCTAGCTAAGTTTATTATGTCAAGGTGAAAAGGTTACACTAATGGTGTAAGAATAAGTATAGTGTAAACTTAATATGGACTTTAATGTTTGATGTAACATGTTTTGTATTTGTTATCTTATTCATTTTAATGTTTGATACTAACATGTTTTATATTTGTTATCTTGTTCACTCTTTAATACTTTGCTTGTTAAATGACTAATCTTGATTTATGTTGTATAACACTTGGTACAACAAATGCTCGGCACTTTCATAGCCCATACTGTATGGTATAACCGACACCTGAGCTATGAAAGGAACTTGATTTGTTGTTAACATAAGTTATAATCATGAATGCTTGATGAAATTTACAAGTATTAGCATTAATTGAATAAGATGACTAATGTAATCATGTTAACAATCTATAATCTGATTGGAACCTCCTTTGTGTGTGGTTTTCAATTGACTAATAAGAGTTTATACTATACTTGTTTGACATACCATTAGTGGATCCTCTAACCTTGACATTTATTGTTATCGTTGTTAAATCTTTACGTTAATATTTCATCTCAAAGTTCTCATCTTCTTCTTCTTCTTTTTCTTTATTATTGTTATTATTATTATTACTAGTACTACTAGTACTACTACTACTACTACTACTACTACTACTACTACTAGTAGCAGTATTATTAGTATTATTATTGTTACTACTATTATTGTTGTTATTGTTACTATTGTTGTTGTTTATAATTTGTACAATTAACCTCCCTATGGTTTGACCCCGGTCTTGCCGGGTTATTTATTACTTTGACACTCTTGCACTTGGGAGAAGACATCAATATTTTTGTCGTGTCAATATGCCAAAGAAATGATTTTTCCTAACTTAATAGTGGTAGAGTATCTAAAGTTGTATTTAGAGGATTCAAGAAATCTAAGGCTGTTATGAAAGGAACCAGTGGTGATATGAGGGGATCTATTAGTGCCACCAGGAGATCCATAAGATCAACAAATATATACAGAGTTGGAAAATCAAGTAGAGTTAGAAGAAGTGGTATTAGTACATCATCATCACCAACCTTAAAAGGTATACATGTAATTCTCCAGCATATTATTCATGTTACTTTATTAGTTGAATAGTTTACATATAGGCAATCAATATTTTTCTTTTAAATTACACAGTACTTAATTTACATCCTTTTAGTATTCAACATAAAAAAGATGCATTGAGTGAAGAACATGGAGATCTTTTGTTATTAGTACTAAACTATTATGTATGTTTATGATATGATCTATAAAGATTTAGGATGTTAATGTCACCTTAATGAATGCAACTTTTAAAACATATTGTATTGTTTATGTATTAATGTTAATGTTGCCTTGATGTTAATGTTACCTTAATGTATAAAACTTTTGAAATGTATTGCATTGTTTATATATTAATGTCAGTGCTGACTTGATGTTAATGTTGTATTGGTGTTAATACAATATTGTTATCTAAATTTATTTCATGCATTAATATCATTTGTTCAACATGAACATAATAATAGTTGCAATGCATATACTAAATTAGTTCCCACCATCAACTACATACTTCCAATATTAGCCTTTATATTATAATTCTTAATCCAAACTTGACATAACTTGTCTTTCATTCTCTTCACTTTATCTAGTATAAACTCAATATCATTAATACATGTAAACCTCTCATAGTTAATTCGATTTCATTTATAAGTTTGCACCAATCAATAGAGTTGTCATATGACTTATAATCACATTTATATAATAACTTGTTCTTTTTAGCTTTAGATTCTAAAATACAATTAGCTACTTTTTTCCCCACATTTCATCCACTTTCAATTCTTAAACTTTAATTCATCATAACTATTATGATTTTGTATGATATTATTGTTTGATGTATATGAATTCATATTATGAACTTATGTGCTCGTTTTGTTAAAAATTTAGGTGTTGAAAATTTGGCAACCAATGTGAAAAAGAGATTTTAAGAGTTTGGGAAGTTATATTGGGAGTTTGAGTCAGTTATGCTTATAAAGTTTTTTGATAGTGAGAAAAATGGGTTGATGAAAAGAAAGGATGTTATTTTGATGAGAATATTTGTATGTTTTGATGAAAAGAAAAGGTGTTGTTTTGATATAAAGAAAATTACAAGTTTCTATAAACTAAAATTTATGTTTTGATATGGAGGAATTTATATGTTTTAATGAGCTTAAATGTGTGTTAATACTTTATTTAAGGGTATATATAAAGCTAGGCATCAACGATAATTTTTTCAAAAATAATTTCAATATTAGCTTCTTTTTTTATATACACTAGTGGTTCTTTGATTTTTAATTGAAAATTTATAACAAACCTATAAATTATTAGAATGTTTTTGTCAATGTCATTTAAAGTATTATGAAGATACAAAGTTCAAGATGTTTTTTGTAATTTATGAAATAATAGAGGCAAAATATAATTTGGAGTAAATTATATGGTGCTAGGGGTAATTTTCTCTTAAATAATAGGGCAAATAAATGATACATCACTTGACAGTGTAGTTGAAGCGTCACTTTTTCCAACTTTATTTTTTTTGTATTTTGTATATTTTTTATTTTTATGTAGGATATAAAAAATGGGTAACAACAGGGTGAGCAAAAAATTTTCATTAAAAAGACATATCTAGACTCATAATTTTCCAATGATAACCTATCAACTCGAGATAATTTGATTAACATATGGCTCCTTATAGGAGATCGAAATAACTTGTAGAAAAAAAAAAGCAAAAAAATATATCATAAAACTCAAAGCCTAATAACCTAAAGTCAAATGATATAATATACACTAGTGAAAATAATCATTTTCACTACATGTAAAATGAGATTGAAAAACATTAAAATTAAAAAAAATAGAAAAAAATAAAGTTAAATCAATAAAAAAACATTGAAAAAATAAGTTTACTTAGGTTAACTTGACTAACTCGAATTTGGGATAACCCCACATAAAGGAAACAAAAAAAGCACAATGCTCAAGATCCAATAATTTAATGTGGTATGATAAAATTAAAAAAAATTATTTAAAAAAGGGTCGAGAGAAGAAAACCGCGAGTCAATATAAGTTAATTGACTAACTCGCTACCAAGGATATAAGATAGGATAACCCTATAATAGAAAGTAGAATAACTCACAAAACTTAAGGATCAATAATCTAATGTCAAATGATAATATTAAAAAAAAATTGTAAAAAGGATCTAAAAGAAGATTGAACTTAAATTGACTTAATATTTAAAACCAGTGACTTGAGTCATTAGACAACGATTAACCAAGAGCAGATAGACATGAGAAAATAATAAAATGAAATTCCTAATCATAAAAAATTAAAAATAGAATAAATAACAATCAAAATAATAAGAGTCAAATTTAGCACAAAATTAAATAAAAGAAAATAATTAGGGATAAAATTGAACAATCAAAAGAATATGCACCAAAATTGAATACAAAAATTGAATGAAATAAAATTTTGAGAGACAAAATTAAAATAAATACAAATAGAAGGAAACAATTGAATTTTGGATAAAAAAAAATAAATTAGAAAAAGGATAAAAAACAACAATAAAAAGCATGATGACCAAATTATATATAAAAATAAAATAAAATAAAATATTGAGGGATGAAATTGAAAAGAAATAATTTAAAAAACATAAAAATCAACACAAAAGCAATCAAAATAATGAGAATCAAATATAAAATAAATATAAATTGAAGGACACAATTGGATTTTAAAATATTAGACATGAATCAATATGGTAGGAAAGAGAAAAAAAGATAAAGGATAAAAATAGCTTGTCACCTCTATACCTTTGCGAACTTAATTACATGTTATATCCCCATCGGTCATGCTGCCACATGACTCTTCAAGAGACACAACGGTTGATCATTTTTTATCGTTAATTGTCATTGTATGAATTGCTTAAAGGGCATGAGTAGTGTCCACTCGATAACTCGTGTTATTATTTTTTTTTAGTTTTTATAATATTTATTATTTATTAAAAAACTAATTTACTTCTAATACAAATTGAGAATAAAAAAAAATATAAGAAAAAACAAAAAACCTTTAATAGCATATTTTGTGTTTTTTTAGTGATATTTTAGTCTTTTAACTGTTTTGAGAAAAAAAGAAGAGAATGGAGCCTGCTAGGTAGAAATTGTATTATTATTATTATTATAAGGGTAAATTATTAGTTTTATTATGTAATAAAAATATAAAAAGGCTAATTTACCTCTAATTATTTTAAAAATACTAGTTGAACCTCATTTTATTATGAAATTTGCTCTTCCTTGACTATCATTACGAAGAGTAAAAAATCATTATATTATAGCAATCTAACAGTGCAATTAAAGCATCCTTAATTTTTCTTATGATGGCGTGGCACTGTATCGTCATCAAACTCATCTGCCTCTACATTAGCATTAACAATGTTTATTTATTTATTTAATTATTATTATTAGTTTGGTAATTGGCGCTATTGGTTTCCTAAAGCAATAATTTATAAAACGTCCCCATGAGTCAGTCCCCTGCCCTGCCTCGCCTCTCACACCCGTAATTTCTCAAATCTCTGATGCCACACACCACCACCGCTGTCACCGAGAAAACAAGACAAGACAAAATAAAACCAAACAATATGGATGGACCCATCTTCGTGATTGAAGCATCCGAAGCCGAATCGATGGCGAAACAATCAGGCCTCACGGTCCTCCAGCTCCTCCCCACCCTAGTCAAATCGGCGCAGGCCTTGGCTCGCCCGTCAATCTCCAATTACCGCGTGGGCGCCGTCGGTCTCGGATCCTCCGGCCGCATCTTCTTGGGTGGCAAGGTCGAATTCCCCGGCCTCCCTCTCCATCATTCTGTCCACGCCGAACAATTCCTCATTACCAATCTCACTCTCAATGCGGAGCCCTCCCTAAAATACGTTGCTGTATCCGCCGCCCCTTGTGGTCACTGCCGTCAATTCTTTCAGGAAATCCGCCACGCCCCTGATATACATATCCTCATCACGGGTGATAGTAATAGTAACCACAATTACAAGAATGATTTAGCAAATGAAGAACAATTTGAGCCCATGTCTTGTCTTTTACCGCACAGGTTCGGACCTGATGATCTTTTGGGTAAGGATGTTCCCTTGCTTTTGGAGCCCCATCATAATAACTTGTCGTTTCTAGGTGATGACAAGTTACCAAATGGTGTTAGTGCTACCTTTGAAGATCTGAAAAATGAGGCTTTAGAAGCTGCCAAAAAGTCTCATGCACCCTATACTAATTGCCCATCAGGGTTGGCCTTGATGGATTGTGAAGGGAAGGTGTTCAGAGGATCATATATGGAGTCTGCTGCCTATAATCCCAGCATGGGCCCGGTGCAGGCGGCTTTGGTGGCATATGTGATGGGAGGGAAGGGTGGTGGCTTAGACAGGATTGTTGCTGCTGCGTTGGTGGAGAAGCAAGGGGCTCAGGCGAGACAGGAGCAGACGGCGAGATTGCTTTTGAAGGAAATATCGCCAAAGTGTGAGTTTATGGTGTTCCATTGTGTTTCCAATTCCGGTTCCCGTCCCAGTTTCAACAATTTTAATTGAACATTGCTGGTACATAAAGCTGCCTCATTTATTGGTCAATAAGAGATGCAGATGATTTGGATTGAATTAATCAATCCATAGAATTAATAATGTTTTCTTTCTCTTGCTAGCAAGCTTTAGATTTTTCGGTGACAAAATCTGATGATGCTTGACGTTTTCTTCAATTGAATAAGAAAAATTTGCATATTTAGCAGTCAATTCTTTCTTCTTCGTGATTGGCAATACAAATTTCTTTCTCTTCTTGTTGGTTCAGACATGGTGCTTCAACCCCTCTTTGGCTATCAATATTCAAGTATCAGATTAAGTTTTGACGTGCAAAACTCTCATGAATCCCCTAATTCTAGTGTGAGAGAAATTTGTTTTTTATTTGATGGGAGACATGGATGTGCATCCAGTACTCTTGATGTATGTGACCTTTTAATTGGAGGGGAAAAAAAATTCTTTTGGAAGAAAATTCAAGCATTAAATTTAACCCGAACTAGTCCGAATGATTAGTTATATATATATATATATATATATCTTGCTTAGTATATAATGGATAAAATATGAACATCATTAAACTCGATTCCTGTTGCAATTCAAATGAATATCATATTTGATACTCTAGATTAGATAAATAGAGTGAATATCTAATTATACAAAGCTCTAGCTCTCAATGCTGCGGGTAAAACATTGAACACACTGTTCATCATTGCAGATTTTATTGTGGATTTGTTTAGTGTTTTTTTTTTCATGATTATATTTTTTTTCTATATTAAAAAATAAATGAATCAAATTTATTAACTAAAAAATAAAGAGTCAATGTAGGTAAGACGTCACAAAATGAATTATGATTTCAAAGTTCTCACATAAATTTTATTTTAGTGCTCAAATTTTACACATTATACCTATTAGGTTCTTTGATATTTTTACAATTTATTTTTAATATAAAACTTTATTTTTATAATTTTTTAGTCTTTAATTTGAGAAAAAAAGTGAAATTGCTGAATTTTGACAATAGACAAAGAAAATTAACAATGATATCAATCTTGATTGCCAAAATAGTTATTTTTTATGTCAACAAATTTTATTTGATGAGAAGAGTTTTACTTAGGTGTTTTCATCATGAAATTATATAAAAAAATAAATCTAAGTTTGAAAAGATTTTTATTTCTAGATTTATGTGTATATTGATTTTAGTTTTTTAATGTCATTTATGAGTTTGTAAGGTATTTAAACTCTTTTCTAAATGTTTTTGATATAAAAAATAGTTTAAAAAATGATTTTTTGTGTTAAGAAAGACCTTGTTACATGGGGAGAACCAAACGAAAAATGTTTCTTTTTTAAAAAAATAATAAGGTGAACAATATGCTATCCATCCTAATTTTTTTAAAAATAACATGTGGTCTCTTTATTGGTTTTAGTCATTTTTTCTTTAAAAAAAGCATGTTTTTTTAATATTTTTTAATATTTAAATTAACACCATTTCACCTTGATGTTTTATTTTTTGTATTTGACCTTTTTTAAATAGTGGTTTTTTTAATTATCTTGAATGCATTTAATTTTTTAAGAGATTATTTTAATTTATTTATAATTTTTTTCTATTTTATATAATTAAAATTTATTTTTAAAAAAATACTTATATGTGGATAGTATTTCTAATAAATGCATCCATGTAAGATATGTTTTTTCTTTGACTTTATTCAGTCAATTTATTTATATGTCTATTTTCACTATCATTTAATTAAATAAAAATTAATTTTAATAAATAGAGTCAATGAACATAATTAGATAAATTATTTATATTACGAGATTAAATATCTTGATATATATTATCTTCTAGTTTTTTATTTAATAATATAAATAATTTTTAATTTATTCAGTTAGATATATATATAAGTTTTATGATTTACAGTTACTATTAAAATAAATTGAAAAAGATAGCATGTTACATGTTTTTTTTTTTAAAAAATCCTACACGTTCAGATTGTAAGTCAAATGGCTGGTTTTTTTTTTATTTAGCTGGAGTAATTTACTTGTACTTGCCTCCACTTCTCTAATATCACTTTTATCCTTTTGGAATAACTAGTGAATTTTATTAGTTATTTAATAAAATTTATTTTAATAAAAGAGGTGGATACAAAGAGGATAAAAAATATAATTAAAAATAATAAAAATATTTTAAAATTTTTTTCAATTAAAATAATTTGATTTTGGTTGTGTTTGGAAATGCGGGTCAATCCATATTTTAAAAACAATTAATTTATTTATATATTTTAAATTATTTTGATGTGTTTATTTTAAAAATAATTTTTTAAAATAAAAATATATATTATGTTAATATATTTTAATATAAAAATATTTTAAAAAATAACTATAATTATAATCCAGTAAAAACCTTGAAAAAAGGCAGCTCTAACAGCTGCCCTCTAGGAGAAGATTGCTCCAATAACTTGGAGTGGCTGAATTTTTTTAATACGAGTAAATGTAGAATACTTTTTAAAAAGAAAAATTAAATCCAGAATCATGGTAATTTTAAATCATGGAAGAAAGAGCCTAAAAGAAGCATATGAGTTATATTTGACATGTTGTTAATTGGGTATCGAAAAGGAAAGAATGGTTGCTTTCTGCGTCTGACTTCCAATAATTATGAGTAGTGGATTCCAATCGGAGTAAAAGGAGAAAGGTTTATGTCTTAAAATACCAGTAGGCGACAAAAACAGATCGATAAAAAGTGCTTTTTTCTGACGTGTATTCGAAAAAACAGATGGCAGATTCATTGTACTGAAGGCTGTTTTCTCGTGCTGGAAGGCTTGTGGAAAAGATTAAGCGGCCCTGGTTGGCCCTAGCACACTCATTTCCCACTGAAGCAAAAGGCACAAGTTCATTATTGAAGTGAAAAGCAGAGACAAATCAAAGTAAGGTCCCCCTAGTTTTCTTTATCATCGATGACCAAAACATTGAATTCCACTTCAATACGTGCATGGAACTAGAAAACCTAGTTAAATCCAGAACTAGAGCCCTCAATAATTGATCAATAGATAAAGAGATCAGATTTGGATTTATCCGATAAGTAGTAGTTTGGTTTGCATTAGAACTACTCATGTAGGATTTAAAGTCTATACAATCACAGTCAACATGAGTGATGGTTAGCCACACATGCAAATCTCAATACAATCTTATTTATTATTTCTCCTATATGGGTTTTTTTTTTTTGCTTTATTTACAACCTTTCATTTATTTTTCTTGCATTACAATTTCTTTCTCCTTGTCTTCACAACCCTATTCTTTCTTTGCATGTGCTGCTTAAGAGCAGATCATATTTTCTAAAGGTTTGAGTTCTTAAACCTTCACACTTGGCTTGATTTTATATAGTTACTACATGTCTCCTCTCAAGTTGAGTTCCTGTTTACTTGGTAGCAAATTGTTGAGAAGAATATCTAAGTGATCAATAAATTGGCATACATGATGGGAAAAGATTAAATACATGTTCTAGAATGCATTAAACATGCCTCCAAAGAAAACCATAAGTAAACACAAGTCAACTCATCCTTGTTGCACTAGATGAATAATCAATATTAATAATAAAGAAAGGCTAACTTCTACGGTATAAGAGTCAGAAATCCACCACCTCTTTAGATTCTGGTAGATCATCTAGTGTTAAATATGTCCGGTAGTATGAGTCTTTATCATCTAATTCACCACTACAACATAAAGCTATATTTGAGCACATCTTTAGTGTCCTTATATAGTACCTCCCAATGATTCTAATAGGGTTATTATTGACACGACCAAAAGATTCATGTCTTCTCCCAAATACAGGAGTGTCGAAATAATAAATAACCTGGCAAGACCTGGGTCGAACCACATGGAGGTTAATTATATAAATTATAGATAATAATAATACAACAACAACAACAATAATAACAATAGTAGTAGTAGTAGCAGTACTAAAGAATAAGAAGTGGATGAGAACTTTGATATGAAAGATTAATGTAAGAATTAAACAATGATAACAACAAATGTTAAGGTTAGAGGATCCATTAATGGTATGTTAAACAAGTATAGTATAAACTCTTATTATTCAATTAGAAACCACACACAAAAGAGGTTTCAATCAGATTATAAATTGTTAACATGATTACATTAGTTATTTTATTCGATTAATACTAATACTTTTAAATCTTATCAGGCATTCATGATTATAACTTATGTTAACAACAAATCAAGTTCCTTTCATAGCACAGGTGTCGATTATACCATACGGTTTGTGCTATGAAAGTGCTAAGCATTTGTTGTACCAAGTGTTACACAATATAAATCTAGATTAGTCATTTAACAATCAAAATATTAGAGAGTAAACAGGATAGCAAATACAAAACATGTTAGTATCAAACATTAAAGTCCATATTAAGTTTACATTATACTTATTCTTACACCATTAGTGTAACCTTTTCACCTTGACATAACAAACTTAGCTAGACATAATGAAAGAAAACAAAATAGATAAACAAAATAAGAACATAAAAGTTAACTAAGTAAAGGAAAGGAAATGAAAGGCATAAACTTAATATTAATGAAAACAAAGCATAAAAAATACAAAGAGAGAAAGGAAGAGCATGATCTTGATCTGAACACCAAGATGCCTAAATGCATGGCAAATACCTCCTTTTATAGGCCAAAATTGGGAACTATTGCAAATGCCTCATTTTATAGGCCAAAATTGGGAACTATTGATTTGATGACTAATTGATGAGTGGGTGGCCAACTCTTGACTTAGTGGCAATCCTTATCTTCTCTTGTCTGCCTAAAACGTCATTAGTAATGTCATAATTGAAACCACTTGAAATATATGAAAGTTGTAGGAAATTGTCTCAACTTTCTAGAAAAAAAAATTAAGGTCATTTGGACTTCTAGAACTCCAGATATGGGTCAAGAACTAAATAGTGTTCGGGTTAAAGGACAGATTCAGACTTCTTCGTTATCGCTACAATTTGGACTTGAAAATGACCTTTTTAAATCTTGGGCTTCATATGAAAGTTGTAGACCTATGTCTTATCTCTCATCCATATAAAATTTACCTAAATCCAAGATTTACAACTCCAAATATAACCCAATTATCGAACAGTGTTTCGGTTTGGACAGCACCAACATCTCTTTTCTAAGTTTGGTTATATCTTATTCCTTTCAATTTAAGTTATTAAACTCATCAATCAATCCTTTCATTTATGTGATAGGCCTGCATTTAAAATAAACATTTACCATAAATTAAATGTATCTTATATTATTAGATATGTTATTATAAAACATGTTTTAGTTAAGGAGTTATTGATACTTCAAGTGTAAAATGATGATATGAAACCTTGATAAAATACACTTTTAAGTAATAATCAACACGCATTGAATACTTTCTTCCATAACCATAACAGTTAAGGCAATTACACCATTTTCAAGTCTTGACTAAAAGTAATGCTAGGATAAAAAAATATGTTTTGTAATAATTCCATTAAACTAACCTTTTTCTTACCCTTTTAAAGGTTAATTCAACACAATTTCATATAATTTATATGTAACTTTCTCAAACAAATTAAATTTTTATTTTTTTTATCTTGGTCAATTCTACCATTAAGATCATTAAGGGTGAGGTATAATTCCTTTCAATTTCTTTTAATCCAACCCAATTATTTATTACTCATATTTATACATCAATTTCATCATAATTTGATTTGACTAATTCTATTTCTAAATAAGTTGGTTAAAAAAGAGTAATTCAATTCTATATATATGTGTTTAACTCACAACAAAATGAGTTAAGTTAAAAGTATGTTTAGTAAAAAGATGGCTATAATAATGTTTTTTTTTAAGTAGTACAAGTTATAATCGATAAGTTAAAAGTTTAACTTTAGATTAAATCAAAATTTGAACTTAAATTTGTAATAAAACTTTGATTTAGTGAAAAATTATTTTTAACTAAACATATTAGTAACTTTTTGTTGAATCAAAAGTTACAAATAAATTTAAACAAAAATTCAAAGTTATATCAAACATAACCTAAATCTAAATCAAATATACTTTTCTATCATTCTAATTCTATGATCTTAAAACTCATAGGTTTCGATTATTTTATTGATATCTAGGATTAGGAATTGATAGGAATTACTAAGATCATGTTTGCCCAATAAGGATATAATTTAAAGTTGAATCTTTAATAGTTATTGATAAAACAAAATATTAGAATATAATAAAACATAGTATTATAAGCAGAAAGTCTACAACATAACTTCAAAACTCCTTAAAAAATAATAAATAGCTTAACTAAAAGTGTATGTTTTTATAATACATAAATTTATTGATGAGAATTAGCGAGTATCACCAAAAAATCTGTTAAAGGTACCAATTAGATCTATTACAAAGTCTAAAATTAAAAAGATTAACAAGGAATTTAACAGGGTAAGTCTAGATGTTCAGGTTAAAAAGTTACAAATCTGTCATACAAGACCTTCATGTACTTTGTAGGTCATATATGAATCTACAAATAAAGTTTTTATATCATTCTAGTTGGGATGAAAACTAGATATCTCAAACTTTTCATTCATATATGGTAAGCTCAATAACTTATATAGATAAGAGATAGTGATGCGTTTAAATTCAAGCTTTAAATTTGTCAGCAAACAAGAAAAGTCAGAAAAGTATTGTTTTCCATATAATTTATGGATTCTTATAAGACAAGAATTTAAACACATATGGAGTCCTTACTTTGTAAGGATTCCTTACTTTCCAATCAATTAGATATCGATCCTTACTTTGCGTAGATTCCTTACTTTCCAATTAATTAGATATTGATCCTTACTTTGCATGGATTCTTTATGTAGCAACAATCATTATTATTTAAGGAAATTATAGGCAGTTTTGGGATTTTTTTTAATGCATAGTTTTATGATAATAATAATAACTTTTGATCCAATCATTATATCAAGCTAAAATATTTTAGAAGATTTTAAAGGCCTTGTTTTATTTAGGGTTATAATTTCATAACAATCTAAATTCGATAAGGCTTCATGATAAAGCTCATAAGCTATTATACAAGAATTAGATTATTTTTCTAGTTGGTTTAGGGCTTTTTTTTTCTATTTGGATCATTACTCTTTTATTATTATCTAGTCTTGTTTAGAGTGTTTTATCCAGCATAAATAAGATTATTTATCTTATATTAAGAAATAATATTTTATATGTGGTGAGGTTACTCATACTCATGATTTTTGATTGAACTCTTCAAGACTTAACAAAGATTAATTATCTTAATGACATTCTTCCTTATACTTCAAATTCTTGATTCATTATAATCAAGTGGTTGGAGTCTTTCATACAGGAATTTCATCAATTTGATTCTAACTATCTTTAGTTGTATTCTATCTTGTTTGTGAGTTTAAGAATTCTTACTATCCATGTTTGCATTAGTTGGTATCATAGAAAAGCTTTAAAATCAGGTTTTATATATCTATATATCTTTAAACTTTCCCATTATTTGTTCTTTATTTCTCAATTATTGAAGTACAGTAGCTAGTATAAAAAAACGAAAGTTTCTTTAAATTTTACCTACTATCAAATTAGTATATTAAAGAAAAGAGAAGAAAAGTTGAAATCACAAGTTTTTTATTATTGTGACAAAATTAAAACTTACAATTCTTAAATTATGTATTTGAGAATATTGTTGTAACATCCCTAATATTTACATACAATTGCTACATAATTTTTTCATGTTAATCCAATGTATTTAAGATTTTTTTTATTCAAATGATTAATCAGATTAAGTTGAGACCTTACGTTATCATTTTCTAGTTTTGAATATTACATATATTTTTCATGAAATTAACGACATTTCTACCAAAATTTTGGTAGAATCTACCCTATACTAGGAGATCTTAAGTTAATTGATTAATACTTCTTTCATATTAATTCTCATTAATATACGTCTCAAAGTTTATCCAACAATCTTGGACTCATCTTGTCATTTGATTAGAATACCTTCCAACCTCAACTTCCAATGTTTCATTCATCATGGTCTGCTATTATATTTTTTTTTTTTACAGATGATATACACATATATGCACACATAATCAATTCATAAGATAGTGGCATAATATAATCAGATGCATTCATAATTTTAAATCAACAAAAAAATAATAAAATATTATAAATCTATAAAGATGTCTAAATACAGTAATATGTCCTTCAATAAGATTAATATTAATTACATTCTCAAAGTACAATACAAAAGGCTACTGATTAGATATTCATTAAATCTTAGAATATGTATTTCTAAAAAACACCTTATCATTCTGCTTGTTGATGAGAGGTGCCTGAAATTGATTATCACATAATAAAATCAAGTTTTTACATAAATTAATTTTTACATAAATTAATCACATAAGAATACAACCTTAGTTATTCAATTTCATTATAATTTATTTTATCTATTTCAATTAGTGCCCTTTTATAAATCAATTGAATTCCATCTAATTCAACTTAAACCTTAGGTCAACTTAACCCATTACTACTAATCTCTTCTTCATGCAAAATCTTACCTTTTCTAGCATTTACTCACATTATCCTTATTCATAAATATCTTATTACTAAAAAGACTATTCTCTTTGTCCATTTTCAGGCAATAAATCCTTCATTAGATATCTAATCTTTTTAACCAATTACCAGACACTAGTCTTATTGTTGGGAAACTAGTTCTTTTGTTCACTACTAAGCACTAGTCCTATTACTAGAAAAACTAATTTCTTTGCCCATTATCGAGCACTAATCTCATTACTGAGAAATCTAGTTCCTCACATCTTTAATCTACAATTGAAATCACAATATTTTTCTACAATTACAATATCTAGTATACTGACCATGGTAAACAAAAGTGTTAAGGTTTCAAAATCTACCTGCTGTCAAAATTTTGTAATGCCTCTTTAATATTGCACAACTATCGTAACCTCCCATTGATCCATAAGTATACCATTACTTTTCATTCCATTTACATTTCACATAAATAATATACTAAGTTGCTTTCTTTCAACTTAACCATCATTTACAATTCAACTTACATGGACTTTTATTTCCTTCCACAAAGACACAAATAATTTGTTCATTCCTTAACACATTCATTATTAATTTATACAAATTTTAAACCATTTTACAGTCACAAATCCTAATTTCTATCCTTACTCCTATTTTGTTGAAACATACACAAAAAAAGAAAGATGTGAATTCTCTTTAATTTAACTCATACATGACACATTATGTATTTATTCCCCTCACACATACACTAATACATCATCATTAAGCTTGAATACAAATTCATAACATGCAATTCAATCCCTTATTAGTTGGCCATTGAACCTGAAGGGACACCTAACTTTCTTCATTGTTTCTTTTTAATTTAGCACCCATCACAACTTAATCTAACTCAAATGACTCCATCTACAATCAATTTGAATTTCCACTAAATTTCTATTGTAAAACCTAACACAAAATTCATGAATTCACCTCAATTTCCTTCTATTTCATATAAGCTTGCTAGGTTATGTTGTATTAACAAATAATATTCTCAACTTTAAGTTCCAACCAATCAAAATTTTGCACATCCCTCCCCTTTTTCCTTCTCTTTATTCACTTTCTATCTCTAATTCAATCTTTTTTTTCTTTGATTTATCTTAATTTTCTAGTGTGGATGTGTTTTTCTCTCTTAGAACCATCTTTTTCCACTCATATATATCTCTTCTCTAACCCTCCATTGGTGAAACAAAAAAAAACAGAGAAAACATTTTTTTCCCTTTTTTGGCTGTGTAGTCGGCTTTAAAAGAAGTCATAACCAAAATAGTCTAATAGTTTTGAGAAACAATGTGACCATTTTATTAAATCAGTCTAACCATTTTTTTAAATAGAAAGATCATTTCTAGTTTTGGACCAATACACATATTCAATCCTGAACCTTTATTCATTTATCTTTTTAACTTTTCTTCCCTAATTTATTATATTCATTTTATCACACCGTAATTTTTATCACTTGAAATCATTTCATAAATTTATATTGAGGAACCCTTAACCTCTTCATCTTTTATTCATATCTATCTCGACATATTATAATCATCAATTACCCCATTTTATATATTTTTGAAAAATATGCCCCTAGATATTATATTTGGAACCTAATTCTATCAAATTGGTTGATTTCATTAGTAGGTTATGCTGTTTTGAAATTTGATTTTGGGATATTGAGTATATGTTGGTTTTAGGTTTCATAGTCATTCTTGAATTTTGTAGTCATTTTCATCTTGTTTTTATATTCATTTTTGTGTCATTTCCATGTTTTCAACTTGTTTTCATATTCATCTTTGTTTTGTTTTCATTGTTCTTGGTTATCTTTTTTTTTTCATTTATTAATTGAACATTACAAACTAAAATTTGTGATTGTTTTGATTAGTTCCTTAAAGAATTAAAGAGGAGAGTGCGAGGGGTAGAAGTAAAAAGGGTGAACATATTATCATTGAAATAAAAGGCTAAAATATGACTGAAACATGAGTCAAGTGACATCTCATTAAGTATAAACACGTGAGAGATTGTATGAAGATATTTTTTTTACTAGTGTAAAAATTTTTATTTGATAATGTCTTCCAATAATGGGTCATCACCTAAGAAGGAGAAGAACATATTTTTATACAAGCGATACAACAATTTTTAAAGCATATGAATATGGTGTATGGTGATACAAGGGATATATTGGATGGATAAACAATAATAATAATAATAATAACAAAACAAAGAAAATCCAAAAAATTTCTAGGGACATTTTAAAATATTTATAATTTTCTCAAATATTTTTCTATCAATTTTGTGTAATATTGGGCTATATACTTATATTGTAAAATATAAATCTAGTAACAAAATACGTGGCTTTTCCCGAAATGTTTTCAAAAAAATTGCAAAAAAAATTCAAAAATTTTTAAATAAATTGCCCCTTAAAAAAATATTTTGTTTTCATACATATGACCAAATTCTAAAAATTTCTCATGCATATTTTCATTAAAAAATCGCATCTTTTCAATTTTTTTTTAAAAAAAACACAAATATGATAACTAGTTTATAATTATTCATTAGGGTTTGGTCAAAATATCAAAAACCTTATTCTAATCTTTTTTCTATACTCCAAATGTAGACTTTAATATCTGTAAGGTTTAAAATTACACAATAAAGTACACTATCAGGTATTAAAGATACAAGGTATAAAAATACGATGCTAAAATTTAGACTTTAGAGCAATTAGGATTTAATCCGATAAGTTAGAGACTTTTTCATGAAGAGAGATCTATCTTGAGACCAACAAATAGAAACCTAACTTAGGGGGAAAAAATCAAATAACAATGTAGCTTACCTTAGGTAGGGTGCACTAGTAGTGACGCGTCTTTTCCTTGCACAATCAGTCCCTTACTTAGACTCTCGCAGACCATAGGTTCCTAGTGACCATAATATTAAGTGGTGACTCCTAAATATTAATCATAATTTTATGATTAAATCCAAAAACCTTTCCTAATACACCAAACCTTATCAGGAGGCATGATATAAAGCCTTTGCCATTGCCAGACAACGTCGCGATTCGACCCTGTAACATCCATAGTAACTCATCTAGATAAGTGAGAAAAATGTTTGTTTTTTGTATGATTTATGGATTCTTACAAAGTAAAGACTTATTTACATGTGGAATTCTTACTTTACAAGGATTTTTTCACTTTCCAAAAAGATCAATTAAACAACAATCCTTATTTTGCAAGGATTTCATAATCCTTATTATTCAAGGACATTAGAGACAATTTTTGGCTTATTTTTTCTAAAACATAATTATACTCTAACAAGCATAACTTTTGATCTAACCATTGAATTAAGATGAATATTTTTTAAAAGATTGTAAAGGTCTTGTTTTCTATAGAAAAAGTTTTGTAGCAATCAAAGTTCAGAAAGACCTTTCAAAAAATCCAAGAAGTTATTGTGTGACAATTGTATTATTTTCCTAGTTTGTTTAGGATTTTTTGTCTATTTGGATTAATACTCTTTTATTATTTTTTCAACCTTATTTAGGACATTTTACCTAGTATAAATAGGGTTATTTAACTTATATTTAGGTTTTTTCAAATTGCTTATTATTAAAAAATAATATTTTATATGTGTAGAGGTTACTAATATGACCAAAAGATTGATGTCTTCTTTCAAGTACAGAAATGTTGAAGTAATAAATAATCCGACAAAACTAGGATCAAATAATAGGGAGGTTAACTATAATAATAATAATAATAATAATAATAATAATGAGTCAAAGAAAATTTTGAGATGTGAAATTAATGTGAGGATTAAATAAAAAAATATCAAGATTAGAGGATCTACTAAGAGTATTTCAAATAAGTATAATATAAACTCTTTTTATTACTCAATTGAAAACCACATACAAAGAGCTTATTATAAATTATTAACATAATCATATTAGTTATCTTATTTAAGTAACACCAATATTTTTAAATATTGTCAGGAATTCATGATGCTAACTTATATTAACAACAAATCAAATTCATTTCATAGCACAAGTGTCAGTTATACCATACAATTGGCTATAAAGGAATAAACATTTATAGTACCAAGTGTTATACAACACAAATCTAGATTAACCATTTAACAAGTAAGGTATTAAGAATTAATAAGATAAAAATGATAAGACATGTTAATAACAAACTTTCTTGGATGTAAGCATTAAAGTCCATATTGAGTTTATATTATACATATCCTAACACCATTAGTTAAACCTTTTCACATTGACAAATTAAACTTAGCTAAATATTATGAAAAAAAAAACATAAATAAACAAATGAGAACATAATGATACATGTATAGTAAAGGAAATGAAAGATATAAATAAAATATTAATAAAACTATAACATTAAATAAAACTAGAATATTAAAACTATGAAGAAAGAAAGCAAGTAAAGAAATAATCTTGATCTGAAAATTAAAATGTCTAAATGTATGGTTAATGTCTCCTTTTATAGGCTGAAATTTAAAACTATTGATTTAATGACTAATTATTGTGTAGGTGGCTACCTCTTGGCTTGGTGACAATCCTTATCTTCTTGTCTGAACAAAATATTATTGCTAACATTAGAATTTGAACAGATAGTCTTTATGAAAATTTTGAAAATTTATCTTAGCTTTCTAATAATAAAAAATGAGCTTATTTGGATTTCTATAACTCGAGATATTAGTTGAATACTAAACAATATCTAGGTCACATGATAGATTCTGACTTCTATTTTAATGCTAAGATTTGGACTTCTAAACAACAGAATTGAGTTTTGGATTCTTATGCATGTTTTAGGCCTATATCTTAGCTTTCTAGCCATATAAACCAAACTGAAATCCAAGATCTATAGCTCCAGATATAACCTAATAACTGAATAGTGTATTATTTTTAATTTAATCAACATCTCTTTTCTAAACTTAGTATTTTCTTTGTTCTTTTACTTTCAATAGTTAATCACATAATTTATTCCTTTAAATTATGAGATATGCTTGTATTTAGAATGAGAATTTACCATAAATTAAAGTTATTTTATATTATCATACTTATTATTATAAAACATGCTTAAATTAAAGAATAAAGCCTTAATGAGAATGTACTATTAAATACTATTCAGTTATTCATCCTTTTGGTTTTTTATTGAACTCTTTAAGACTTAACAAAGATTACTTTTCTTTGTGATATTTTTCCTTATACTTCTAATTATTGATTCGTTATAATCCAATGGTTAGAGTCTTTCATCCAATAATTTTGATTTTTTAGTTTAGATAATTACTGGAATAAGTTTTCTATCAATCTAATTTTAGTGTTTTTTTGTTGTATTCTATCTTGTTTATGGGTTAAAAGGTTATTAGCCTCGAGATTTACATCATTCTAGTTAGACTAAAGACAAGATGTAAATAATAATACTACAACAATAATAGCCAAGCTTCAATAAAATGGCTCCTATTTAGTGTAATCTAAACCCATATAAAGAGAAACACACACATACATTCAAATTGGTGGTAGAATAATGATATTTTAATAATAAGGATTGTTAATGAAATAATCCCATAATCTAAGAAACAATTGGCAAATGGAGAAATATAAAACCTAAATAAAAATCAATAACATAAAAACATACAAAGAATTTACATCTTTTAGAAATTTAGAGCTACTTCTCAAGAGAGATAATAAAAAAAATTCACTATAAAAAAACTGGTTATTATAAAAAAGTTACACAAAATTCTTTTCTCAACCTAAAGTTCCAAATAACCCAATCTCACTTTCTTTCACTATTTATGTTCTAGCTTGATATAAAATATAAAAATATAAATCATATTATTTTTTTTTTGTACAAAGCTATGTCATCCATGCAAGAGGAATTACTCTAAACCTTTCTTCTCTCTTTGCACAAAAAAGTAGAGAATAAGCATTCATTTTTTTTTAATCTTATATGTACTATGAAAACCTTTTTATTTTGATATGGTATAAGACTTTTGGCTTTTCCACTAACTTATTTAAATATGTTTTTGTAAGGATTTTTTTGTTTAATACATTGCTTTTCCACTACAACCAAAAAGGTTTGGCTTTTCCACTACAATTTAGTAAGAACCCAACAAAATTCCATCTTGATTTAAAATGAGCCAACTTTTCAAAACATGAACCTCCTACCAATTAGCTCCTTCTTCCCATTAACTGCTATGAATCTTCTCATATATTATACAAGTCAAAACAATGTTTAAACTTGACTATAGGAATGGACTTTAATAATATATTTATTACAAGATTCTCAGTCATAGCAATCTTCTTCATTAATATGTCACTATGAGAAATGATATCTAAGAATGCAATGACTTCTAACACCAATGCTGGTCCTTTCATAAAAGATCCTATTTTTAGCCAAATAAATACGTTATTACAGTACACAATGATCAACAATTGTGACAAACCACAATTACTAACTAAACCTTTTAGTTGTAAAGATTTCTTCTTGTCTTATTTAATGTGGTATACTTAGCCTTTATTGTAAAATTGCTTTCCAGCTAAGCTAATGACACACCTGAAAAAAATAAAAACAAAACTCTCGAAAGACCTTCTAAAATCCAAATCCCATTGAAAATTTGAATGTCTATGGTCTATAACACTACTAGTAGGGCCATTACCTTTATCACAAACCAAACCAACATATCTTGCATGGGTTTTATTCTTCTTCAATCATATCTATAATACTACTATATTTATTTTTAGTATTTTTCAATAATTTTAATATGTTAATAATAAAAAAAAATATTTTATCATATTTAAAAAGAAAAACTTTTGAAAACACCTGCAACACAATTCCAATCGCACCTTGAAAATCGCTTGAGCTCTCAAGAGTTCGTTTCATAGTTCACGCTGTAGGATTAGTTCATCATCAATAATATTTCTGGTATCTGGATTGAATTTTGCACAAGAGTTTGCTGACATTCACAAGTTTACCTAAAGCAAACATGCACGAATATTCATAAACAAAATATGACATTCACAAGAATGGAATGCAAGAACGACGGCAACTTCCGCCTGCTATTCTCTTACAAAGAACAGTCTGAATATACACAATGACAGCGGATTGCTCACCATGAAGCACCTTTGCAAATATACAGACAGATCCTTGGCTTAAGAGTTTTATGTTTGTGTAGATCCTGCTGTCTTGTACTGTGGAGCTGATATAGATTCGAGAGTAAGCTCTCCAACTGCCTTTGGTGGACCTATGCTGCAACGGGCTGTGTTGTGCATTTCAATAGCATCTTTTATTTTTTGAAACTGCAGATGGTTTTGCGAACAAGGTGTAACAAATAATCAATATCAGTAGAACAAGAAAATTAATCATTTACACTAACTGCATTTCAACTCAAGTTATTTAGTACGGATGGTTATCTACTAAATGATCCGCAATGTAACAGATGAACTGAATCTCAAGCAGTCAGAGAATTCCTTATTGATTAGCCCCTCCATGTGAGGTTATACTACGCTCTTCCACACCAGCTTCGAGCTTTCGCTCTCTGTAAAGTTGTTTGATACAATAAATGAATCAGATTTTATATTGCACCCAACTCTTCAAAATGCACACTCTTATCATGTGCCTAGACAAGATAAAAGGGCGAACTTCATAGTTTCTCTATTAGTTTTCTTTTCTTCACCTCCCACAACATTAATAAGAAAAACCTTGTCACTAGCTTCATATTTTATCACATACAAGTCAACTCATTGGGAACTGTTGCTTCAACAGTTGAGCATTAGTGTTGGTGAATAAAGACATACATCCAGTGCTCAAAAAATCCAAAATATAAAGTAAAAATAAAAAGGAAAGAGATGAAGCACTAACCTTAGCTAGTGAACATGAAAAGGATTCAAGTTGTCCATGGGCTCCTCGATAGAAGTGGAAATAAGGAAGCACCTTAACATTCAAACTTCTGCACATAGGCTTGTTTTCATCAAAATTGACTTTCAGGAATAAAATTTCAGGATGTTCTTCAGCTGTCCTGCAGAGCTGTGGATCCATCACAAGAAAAAAATCATTAAGCTACACCAAAAAAAATTCTACAAACAGTTCAGAAACCAATTCCTCCATTCTTCTTGATGAATAGGCTTTGTGAAACGATGTTTCATCCATCCATGTTCATTAAAAAAAAAAAAAAAGTATTGATCTTTCCATATAAATCAATAATTTACATACAGTACCAACCTTAGCAATAAATATATGTTAAAGAAGAGTCGATGGTATCGAGTACTACTATGATTCTGTTTTAAAATTAATATATGAACTATCAAACTCTAACATTAACTTTTGCAGCTTCATAATTTGATGGAGATAACCAAAACATGTAAGATCATAGAGAATAGCCCAACCCTAGTCTTATTGGATTTTATTTAAGTTTATTTATTGGATTTGATTTAGTTATTGTTGGATATTTTATTTAATGGGCTATATAAGCACAAGTTTTTTAAAAAATTTATTTATTTATTTTTAGAAACCGAAATGACATTTTTTAATGGGATATCATCATGAAACTCTACATTTTGAAGTTTGCTCAACAGGACAGCACTGAATCCTCAAAACTTTAAGAGGTTGGTATCTAGGGTACTCTTAACGACAAGCAAGTTTAGGAATCAATTGTCAAATAAAGAGAAGAATTACCTTGGGAAATAACGCTCGACAAGAAGCACACCAAGTTCCATAAAATTCAACAATTACTAATCTATCTCCAGCTTCACTTAAAGCACGCAAAAATTCTTCTGTGGAATGAATGTCAATCATATTTGGTCCAGCATTCTTCTCCCACCATTGCGGTTGGTCAGTTTCAGCAACTGTTGCATGTACCTGAAACAAATTATTGAAACAAAATGAATAATTGAATTGCCTGATGGGGAAATCAACCAGATTCGAATGAAATAAAAAAGAAAAATAGTTTCGGTCGCAGACAATTCTTGATGAACTTCTTTTGGAAGAAAAACCCCACACCATGATGTACTCTAAGGACCCAGAAGGCAGGTGATATGGCAATCCCGGGATTAAATTTATCACGGGCAAAGTCAATTAAAACACAAATTCCCAACAAACCCACCATTAAGAACTTCAAATAGAAACACCTAATAAATACAGTTTAATTTGCATAGATTCTCTCCTTAATACAGTTGAATTTTTTTAATATAGAATTTTTTTTAATAAAAAGTTCCTCGTAAATTGACTTAAATTCTACTGAAAACACTAGAAGAAGAATAGAGAACTGGGATAAAAGTTTGTACCTTTAAAGAGAGCAACTGTTTCCTGCGAGAAAAAGAAAAGCGAGAAGCAGTAGCAGTAGCAGCAGAGGAATATAAGAGAGGATAAATTCTTATATCTGAAAAACTAATGTGCTGATGAGAGAGGAGAGGTTGGAGAGAGATGGAGTTGGAGGAGGCAAAGGAGGTTAGCAGAGAAGATGGGAAGCCAAGTGAGCGGAAGGATGGAAGCAACCCAACAACAACTGCCATCTACAGCACTGACTGATTGATTGACAGACAGCAAGATGAAGGAATCCAACAAACAAAAAGAAAATAATAATAGAGGAGGATTTATTCAACTGCTACTGCTGCATGCCATTAGGGAAAGAACTGTCCTCCGCTCTGCTCTGCGAACACTCTAGTTTGTATAAAAAATCTCTCTGTTGCTCTTCTCTTTCGTGCTGCCTGACCCTCCCTTGTCTGGCCGTGTTCGTACCATGAAGATGCTTCCACATGAATGAGGTTGAGGTATCCATCTATCTCCAGATACCAATAATAATAATAATACTATATAATCTCGGGACCCTTTATTTTTTTTATAAATTTTAATTTGTCCCTTGTTGTTTATAGATGTCTCATTTTCACCTAAAAGTTTTGGTTTCGTTCAATCCTACCCCATATCTATCATTCGTATTCCAATGTCTTGTCTGTCATTGATAATAATACAAAATAAGTATGAATTTCAATTTCATTCGTGAAGTTTATGGAGTTCTTGATATAGCCCAAAATATCACAGAAAAAGTACATTTTTTTTATTAACTTTTTTTCATTAGCACTTCCGTCAATACGGAGAATAAAAATTAAAAAATATGATTATTCTTTTTAGTTTTTCTATTAGCATTTAACATCATTATTACTTCTTCTTTTACACTATATCTCTCTCTCTCTTTCTTTCT
>NW_011501444.1:5030-18328 GCF_000495115.2 Populus euphratica | reverse complement strand
ACATACATACATACATACATACATACATATATATATATATATATTTTAAGGAGCGTAACTCAACTAATCAGGTTTTAGGTTTACTTACTAGAGATTACCGGTTTATATTTTATGAACCTCAAGACCGCTTAATTAATATTTAAAAGTGTATTTTTATCAAGATTTTGTATTAGCGTTTTACACTTGAAATATCAATAACTCAACTACAACATGTTTTATAATAACAAGTGTAATACTATAAGATATCTTTAACTTATGATAAATATTCATCTTAAATGTAAGTCTATCACATAAATCAAAGTATTGATTGATGAGTTCAACTACTAAAATTAAGAAGACAAATATAGGATGAAGCTTAGAAAAAAAATGTTAGTTCAATTCAATCTGGAACATTGTTTAGTCATTGGATCATATCTGAAGCTATAGAACTTAGATTTCAATTTGGTTTATATAGCTAGAAAGCTAAAATATTGAGCAAACCTATAGGTTTATGGTGAATTAGAAGTTGGACCCAAGAGAAAATATGAAAGATTTATTCCAATGTGCCCAGATCACTTGATAAATTAATGAAAGCATCAAAGTGTTTAAACATTGTATTCATTCGATCAGACATTGTGGAAACCTGTAGTTCATCGCCAATTGTTTTTTCAATGATGTCCCTTTTTGCTAAAGCTTTAGGGATGACCTAATTGAAATTCAAGATCTACAGCTCCAAATATGACCCAATGACTTAACAGTATTTTAGTTTGGACTAAACCAGCATTTCTTTTTTAAGCTTCATTCTTTCTTCATCTTTTCAATTTTAGTAGTTAAACTTATCATTCAATCCTTTGATTTATAAGATAGACATACATTTAAGATGAACATATACTATAAATTAAAACTATCTTATAGTATCAGACTTGTTATTATAAAATATGCTTTATTTAAGGAGTTATTGATACTTCAAGTGTAAAATTATGATATAAAACCTTAATAACAATGTACTTTTAAGTACTAATTACTTTTTTAATTTTGTACTTATTTACTAGCAGACATTTCATCATTTGAGATTGTGTTCAATGAGAATAACCAAATGAGAGAGCCTTTAACGACCAACATCAAGAAGATTATAACCATTATTAATTTTAAGGATAGTTTTTTTAGGTATTAAAGCCTTTACTAATCATTTAAAGCAGATTTTAAAGAGTCTTTAAATATTCATTGGATCATGGTGCAAAGGGAACCTTAGTATAGTGAGCTGTGAGAATAAAATTGTCTAAGAATCTTTAAAAAACCAAAAAAAATCTTGAAAAGTTAGATGCTAACTTGTCTAGAAGGCTAACAAGTCTATTGAAGATGTCTCTTTATTAGTCAAGTCTTGAGAGGTTAAATAGCTAGTATGGGGGAAGAACTAATAGAAGCCAAGAAAAAGCTTGTTAAGGTTAAAGTTGATATAACCCTAAAAAAAATCAGAGGAACCATATACAAAAAGAAATATCTTTATAGAAATTAGGAAATATCACCTCATCTATTCTCAAATGGTAGAAACTATTGAGTAAAAAAAAAAGAAGAAGCTATAAATGACCATAATGGTGTTCGCTCGTCTTAAGAATGTTTTGCTAGGATGAATAGCTTATTTCCAACTAAATAATAATTATATACTAAAACAACTTTAATTTATTCTTTGCATTATTTGAACAATATTTTTATTTTAATATTGACTAATTGGATAATAGTTTAAATTTATATTATAAGTAGAGAAACATGAATTCAAAGAAAAACATGCACAAATTCATCCTATATGTTCATGTTATACTAAACAATTGTTTGTTTATTAACCTTGATTAAAATGATGTGTAGCTATAATCAAAGAATACAATTTCCTATAAAGATAAGTTAATTATATTAGTTTATTACTTACACAATTATCATATGAGTTTTTCAAACATGAAAAGAAAAAGGGTTTGAATTGTCAATTTAATTGACTTGAAAATGGTGTTCAATTGTGTTAATTGAAGTGTGAGATGAATGGATAAGTGTTAAATTGCATTAAAAAACTAAAGAAAATCTATACCTTTATTTTGCAGGAGGTATGACCAAGACCAAGAAAATGAGTTTGGAATGGTTAGTTTAAATTTCCATGAAACTTAGATTTAAACATGCTATATTATAAAGTTAATAAATGGGAGTGAAGTTAGTTACATGAAAAAGGAAAGAAAAAAATTATGTTCTTTAGAGCGATTGTTTCGGCCAATATAGAATTAAAAAAAGATTTAGTTATGTCTTAAAATTATTATGGTATTTATGTTTGATTTTGTAATATAATATGTTTTAAAAATTGAGTATGAGATTTGATATATGAAATCTTAGAGGAAAATGTATGTTCTTCTTAATATAAGAGCCTAAAGTAAATAAAAGAGTAATTAAATTTTATGAATTTAATTATTATAATGATTAAGTTAAAGGGGTTATGTGGTGTTATGTGTGTTGTACTAAACAATGTTTTCATGAATACGGTTATAGAAAATGTACATGCATAAGAAAATTAGAATGAAGTTCCAATAATGATTAAATTGAGTATGATGTTGTATTCCTGCTAATACAAAAAAGACCGTGGGATCTAGTTAATCGCTAGAAATTACATCATGATCTTAGGTACCAGGTAAATGCCTTGAACCCATCTCTATTTGTAGAAATTTTGTTAGCTGTAAAATTCTTTAAATGTGTTTGCATATAAATGTATGATTGTGAGTAACCAATAAGAATGTAATTGACTAGTTGTCTTGAATAAGGCTAATAGCATCAGTGTAACTAACTGTCGAGCTGATGATGATATATTTGAGGTTAAATGTGATGGTTTCTATCATGAAATGAGATTGTGCATTATGAAAAGGTGTTGATTCTTGATTAAAAAAATAATAATTCTTAAATGTATATGTAATTAATGTGTATTGGCAAATAAAAAATATATATTTTGGAACGTATAATTTGACTAGCTACTTGGAGTGGAGCTAGTGACATCAGTTGTATTGATTACCGGAATATATGATTTAACTAGCTTCCAAGAGTGAAGCTAGTGATATTAGTAGCATTAATGATTGGAATATGTGATTTGATTAATTGCCTTATACATAACAAATAATTTTTGTATGATCATCTTAATGAATTATTTTTGAAAACGTTTTTGGGTTAAATCAAAGTGTTGATATGAAATAAAGAATTTATAATTACATTCATGGTGATGGTCATTGGATTAATGACATTGAATTTGATCAATGTTTAATCCTTATGAAGGGTGGAAATGAAAATTATATCACTTGATAAGAATAATTGAAAAGATAGATGACCAAACAAATCCAAATTGTGAAAAAAAAAAGGATGATATTCATGGTGATGAAGGTGATATTAATACATAAAGGTTAATTTGTAAGGGAAAAAGGATCAAATGTAAGATTAATTTGGGATAGCCAAAAACAATAGTATAATATAAGGCTGATTTGGGATAGCCAAAAGTAGTATAATATAGTGATGTTTTAGGACAATCAATGATAATATAGTAAAGAAATATTATAGATAATCACTTCACTTGCAATTCAGGAAAAGCTAGATCTTGTTCAATGTCTTGTTGGGTAGAGTGAAGTATTGAAAGCCTACTTGGACAGCTAAATTGTAGATTGTAGACAAATAGAAGTTGTCTAATGAGAGGTGTATTATATATCTAAAGATTTTTAACATTATGTAAAATGTGTATTAAATTACTTTCATTAATGTACATGTAAAGTGATATAAAACTTATTTTAAATAATATGTTTGTAATGTAATAAAAAGAAGTAAGATTATCAATGTGATATATGATTTGTAGCTACATTAATAATGAAACGCTATACTAATAATAATGGTGGTGGATTAATGCAACGCTATACTAATAATAATGGTGATAGGGAAAATTCATTATGATTGTAAATGTACAAGAAAAGAAAAAATAATACTACCTCAATTCCCTATTATAATG
Organism: Populus euphratica; assembly: GCF_000495115.2. NCBI lineage: Eukaryota > Viridiplantae > Streptophyta > Magnoliopsida > Malpighiales > Salicaceae > Populus > Populus euphratica. The sequence continues at coordinate 14,334 of NW_011501444.1, read as the reverse complement.
GATTACCAATGCCAAAATTTGTGTGTACCTTATGTATAATATACCTTCGTGGTGTACAAGTATATAAATGTTCAAGTACTCATGTAAATATAAAATATAATTGAAATGAAATGGATTAACATTGGTGTAAGTTATCCTAGTAAATAATTGCATTGTCACTTAAAAAGAGGTAATAATCCCACAGGGAAACTCCATGTGTAGAAATGGTTGTAAATTCTACCGGGATGTTGAACGGATTGAGACCATTATAAAAAAATAAAAAATAAAAAAACACACCAGCTCAAGGAAGTATATAACATTAAGAAATCATGGGGCATTACAATCAAGTTGTTTTATGATGAGTAGTTATTGTCTGTAATTTCTTTAGTTATATGAAAAATGGGGAAAAAAATCAGAATTCATCTCCTATTGAGTTGGTGTTTCGAGTTCTGAAACTTTCTAAAATCATGCCTATGCATCAGAGTTTTGATTATTTTTTTCTCCACTTTAAATGCTTCTTTGTAGGGTTACATTACAGTACACGAGGGTGGTTTGGTTAGTTCATATTGAAACTCACGTGGCATAAAATGCAAACAAAAAAATTACATACACTTTGTTCGCTTTGCATGACATTTGTAACACAATCCACACCTGTGCATCAAGCTGGTGAGGTAATGAGCACGATAATATTATTGCTCGTTTCTGGCCTTTGTAGAGTCTTGCTGGTTGCATTACTTTTATGTTTTAGATCGTACAGTGACTCCATCTATTATACACATGAACTCTTTTTTCTTTTTTGATTTATATGGGGTGTCCGGACCAGCTTGCGCACACCACGACTAATCCCCACGGCCCACTGAATATCCTGCAAACCCAGTAGGCATGTAAGGCACCGCGGGGATGACAGGCGTGCATGCCAAGGCTCGAACCTAAGTGCAGTGGAAGGAGATAAGCCTCTTCCACCGCTAGACCAGTGTCACGGTCCTCCCGTGTAGACAATGAGTTGATGGATTAACGAAGACATGATGCACCTATTTTGAAAGAAAGAAAAAAAGAGAGACTATTTTTAAACGTGAAATTGTTGTGTAATGTTGATGCATAAAGCTAGGAGCAATTCAGCTTGCAGATAACAACAGCACAAGATGCATCAAGCTGATTTCAATAGCATATTGTTCACAATGGAGTGTAGTTTCATGCCTACACTCCACAGATAACCTCACAGCGGAGTGGAGGCATGAAAACCCTCTTTTCCAGCATGTAATTCATGTATAATGTCAAAACACTAGGGACTCTCCTTTCTTTAATGAAAGCAAAGAATCACTTTTCAATAATCAACGCTTTTCTCTGAAACTTTTATCTCATCTTTGATCGCCTACAATTCATGTCCAAAAAAAGTTTTGAGGTTAGATTTGATTGGTCAGAAATAACACCTCACATGCATCATTTAATTAGTCCTAAAACAAACTTGACTGTGGATCATAACAAGCTTCCAAAACTGATCAGCTACAACAGCAACAACAACAGAATACCTTCACAAGAATCTGCACCCTCTCTCTCTCTCTCTTCTAATAGCTGGAACACTCGGTAAGGTCAATTAGAAAGCAGTCCCGACTTTGAGACTGGAATGTTCTATGACAAAGAAATGGGTTGCTTAAAGCATGTTTACTTAACATGCGCGTGCAAGATCTTAACTAGACCTCAAGTTTGCACATGCATTTTTCTGATATGGATATAAGCACAAAATTACACAGAACTCAAAGAACTACTGATCCTGGGTAAATACATCTTTAACAGTTGAAGCATTTGCTATAATTAGAGTGTAAAAAGTAAAGCATAGACCTCGTGCTCGTCATGATACAAACATCTAAGTAATAGTCACAAGGTCAATGCAATCCTGATTCTGAGGCAGCAATGTTCTACCAATGTCAAAGAAACTGGTTGCTTAAGGTGTAGGACGAGCATCAATAACCAGGCAATCATCTTGTGCTTTTATAATATATAACCACAACCAACATCTGCCAACATATTCAACACTTTAGATTCATAAACTAATTATTCAGTGAAGCTAATTGAACAACTTTACCATTCTATTTTTAAGAAGTTCCAAAAGAATAAGAGTTCACCATCTTCTTTGAATATCTGTTAATGTCATATATTAGAAGTTAATTATGCCTACAAAAGGCATTTTTACCAAGAACTCAAAAGCTCTCAAACCTGGAGCCTAAATATGTGATCTTCTGAGATGAAAACAAGCACATGTAACAAAAATGGCATGGGAGTTGTGGAAGCAAAGAACAGCTAAGCTTGTGATTTGGGTTTCCACGAAAAACAAAGCATCTTTCTGTTGACAAGCAGTCAAAGTTAAATCAGTCAAGGCAGTGGCCACAATTAGAAAACATTCGAGGTAAAACATAAACTAGATCCCTATTGCGCATCAGATAGGCAAGTCATAGAATAAGAAAGGCAGACAGCTACGCCACAAAAATACAGATTCATTAATATTTAATCTAGAATCCTCTCTTAAATTTGCAGCTCATAATAATGATAAGTAGGGGCCAAGTGATCGTGTAACCAAACATGGAACAACAATCACAACATCAACAACTAATACAGTTACCTTCTCCGCCACCACATCATGCAATAACTCACAACCATGCTTCCATAAGAAATAGTAGATATGGTCTAGCAATATAATCACCCAGCCCACCTCAACTAGATCCTTGAATAGCTGAGCCCACTCAGAGATAAGACCTTAGAATTTGTGAGGATTGGGCAAAAGAACAGTTGATGGAAAAGACACAGACCCATTATTGGGAGCACCCTGGATATTGAGAATCGAAGTAACCAAGTTGTAAATCTGGACATTCTCAAAAGATGGCACTTTTTGCCCCCTTGCAAACTGAGGACCATGGCCAATGAAAATTGTCCTCATGGAGAAAAGTGCATTGTCATAACCATGTGCTCCTCCACACTCTTGCCTCTCAGTTCTCTTCTGCTCCACCTTAAAACCCTCATCAAGCATCCCTATTATTGGTGGAATCCTGGCACTTGCTGAGTAATGAAGCCTAGAAGGCAGCTTCTCCTTGAGATACATCTTCAAATTCTTTCCATTTTCAACCTTCCCCGACTGCAACCCTTCATTCATCTTTGCAACAACATCAGACGGTGCAAAACCAGGAGGTGGACGAATTGCAAGCAAAGGAGTATAGGACCGAACCCAGTCAGCTGGGATATCGATCCAAGGCGCCAAATCATCCAAAAATATCAACCTTTTATCACATGTACCAACCATTCCATGATCACCAACCATAATTATAGTAACATCCTCAAAAACCCCTCTTTTCTCTAATCCATCAATCAGCTTGCCAATCATCCTATCAATCCTAGCAACAGCCTCAGTAATCTCCGGACCATCAGGTCCCACATTATGGCCCTGATGATCAGGATCCTCAAAATACAAGGTCATAAACTCAGGAATCTCACTAGCTGGCAAATCAAAATAACTCAAAACAGTATCTACACGTTCATCAAAAGGAACAGAACCATTATAAAACATACAAAAACCAGGAGGGCAAGTCCAAGATCCTTTATGCACCTCAGAACCAGGCCAAAAATAAGTGGCTGCCTTCAAACCATGATTAGCCACTGTCTCCCAAAGTGGTTCACCAAGCCACCACTTAGGCTCATGACTTGCCATTGTGAAAACCTCTCCAGTTTTTGGATCATCAAAATAATTGTTAATAATACCATGATAAGCAGGGTAAAGGCCAGTAACAATAGAGTAGTGATTAGGGAAAGTAAGAGTAGGGAAAACAGGAATCAAACCAGTTTCAGCTTCAGTCCCGTTAACAATCAGACGTTGAATATTTGGTGTATGGGTCTTGAACTGGTAACCGAACCTGAACCCGTCAGATGAAATCAAGAGAACGACAGGGTGGTTGAGCTTGGTCAAAGAACGAGACGTCGTCTGTAGAGAAGCGGACGAGGTATCCGTAAGAGGAACAGAAGAGGAAAAAAAGAGAAAGGCAAAGGCAGAAGCAGCAGAGAGAGCGATGCAAGTGACAATGATAAGAGAGGTGAAAATGACGCAGGTGGCAGTGTTCCTTTGGTGTCGATTTGAGAGGGAGCCTGTGTCGAAAGAAAGAAGAGAAGCATATGTGTCTCCTTCTTGTGGTGGCTTTGTTGATGTTGAAGCTGAATCAGAACCCATTTTTAATTTTCACTTCTTGTTTCTTTCTATCTGGAAAAATAAACCCCAAGGAGATAGGAGGAGGCCGTAGGATCGCAACTTGGACTGGTGGCGTTGGTGGCTTGATCGTAGGAGGAGCTGGCTGAGACAGAAAAAAATATATATTCTTTTTTAATTAGAATTGTATAATTTTGATGACAGCTGGTTTTTTTGATAGGGTGTTTGGTCGGGTTTTATCTTTACCGACTCGATTCTTTCTTTCTTTATTTTATTTTTTTAAATCTATACCAGTTCAAGTTTTGAATCTTGAATCAACATCATGGATTTTATAAATTATTAATTATAGTATTATTAATTTAATATAAATTAAAATTTTTAAATAATATATAATTATATTTTTAAATAAATTTTTAATAATTTTATCTTCATCTTTTGTTTTATACTATCTTATCTATCTAAACTATTTTTGTTTTTTTATTCTGAAATAATTGCCAAATAATGATAAAATATTTTTGGTTACCATCCTCAAAAATAAAATATTATTCTCCAAATAAATAACATTACTTATTTTATAAATCCATATTAAAAAATATAAACATAAAAAATAATAAGAAAAAATTAAAAGACTTGGCATATTCAATATATCAATATATATATATATATATATATATATATATATATATTGATGTAATACTTAATGTTTAGGTTTTTTTTTTAATTTCCTCTTTTCATTATATAATTTCTTGTTTTAATTTTATCTTCACGAATAGTTTAATGTTTTGAATTTGAACCTGATAAGTTAAATTGAATGGTTTAATATAAGATAATTAGGGTGGTGATAACATGTCCATAACATTTTTTTATGCTTTATTTTGTTGGAAAAAAACATTTTTATTGTTTGAAATTATTTAAGGATACACTGGCTTAATTTAAAATTATGTTTAAACACAAGAGTTTTATTTGATCATTGTTTTCCCCCTGTTTTTCATGTTTTTTTCCCTTTAAAATTGCTCTATATCCAATTTTGATCTTTTTTATTTTTGCAATTTGCATTTAAGTACAAAACTTCATTTAGTTTATTTTTATTTTTTTATCTTGGTTCGAAAAAAAAAAAAGAATCTTTGCAAAATGATAAAAAAGATAGAAAGTTGATGGTTAGTCAAAACATTAGACAATACTTTATAAGAAAGCCTAGATTTTAACTATTGAATAGGTTGTTAGAAAATTAGGTTGGGTATTGGTTGGACCCAAAAATCTATTTTTCAACCTATTTTAAAAAAATAAAAATAAAAATAAAAAATAAAAAATAAAAACCTCAAAATTGGTAAAAAAACAATCAAATTGAAAAATGAAACACTATGTCAACCCTATTATGCTTTTCCCGACAAGATAAGGAAAAAAATATATAAATAGAACTTCTCTCGTCAAATAAAAATCCTTTTAGGTTGTTGGAATTTGAGTTTTACATAAGCGTCATCTAATATGGTTTTTTTTTAAATAGGTGACACAATCAAAAGATTGATATCTTATCCCAAATACAGAAATGTCGACATAGTAAATAACTTGACAAGATCGAGGTCGAACCACAAGGAGGTGAACTATATAAAATTATAAACAACAAATAAAAATGAGTTAAAGAGAACTTTCGAGATATGAGTATTAATCAAAGATAAAAGCAATTGTCAAGGTTAGAGAATCCATTAATAGTATTAGAAATAAGTATAGTATGGACTCTTTTTATTAATCAACTAAAAACTATACAAAGAGGAGGTTCCAATTGGATGATTTATCCTTAATAGTTCATTATAAATTTTTAACATGATCATATTAATTATCTTATTTTAGTAACATCATACTTTTAAATATTGTTAGGAATTCATGATGTTAACTTATGTTAACAACAAATCAAGTTCCTTTCATAGTACAAGTGTCGGTTATACCATACAGTAGGCTATGAAAATACAAAGTATTTGTTGTACCAAACGTTGTACAATACAAATCTAGATTAATCATATAACAAGAAAGGTATTAATAATTGGTACGATGACACAACCAAAAGATTAATGTCTTCTCCCAAGTGTAGGAGTGTCGAAGTAATAAATAACCTAGTAAGACCGGGATTGAACCACAGAGAGGTTAATAAACACTTTCATAGCCCAACTTTATGGTATAATCGACACTTATACTATGAAAGGAACTTGATATTGTTAACATAAGTTAGCTTCATGAATATTTGACAACATTTACAAGTATTAGCATATTTTTGAATACGATAACTAATATAATCATGATATTAATTTATAATTTGATTAGAATCTCCTTTTGTATATGGTTTCTAGTTGAGGAATAAAAAGAGTTTATACTATAATTGTTTGAAATACCATTAGTGAATCCTTTAACCTTGACAATTATTTTATCCTTGTTTAATCCTTACATTAATATCAAATCTCAAGAATTTTCTTTAACTCCTTTTCATTTATTGATTATAATTTTATATAATTCACCTTTCTGTGGTTCAACGATTATTTATTACTTCGAGACTCCTACACTCGGAAGATGACATCAATTTGTTGGTCAAGTCAAGTTTTTGGTGCCGCTGCCAAGCAGGTAAATTCTTGTATAAATTATAATATTTATTTTTATCTAACTTTTGTTTTTTGTGTTTTGTCTCTTTTTATTTTTTTCCTTTTCTTTTCTTCCTTATATTCTCTTCCTATACGTACATAAGAGTTTGGTCACATACACTAAGTGGTAAACTTTGTAGGGTATCCTCATTATTTTTAGAAAATATGATTGAAAAAAATAATCAGTCGCTTTATAATAAGAACAATGAAAATAATCATGTTAGAACACTTAGAGACCACATGAATCCCACAAGAACAAGTACACCTTTATGTATAGTTTTTCCCTTCATGTATCTCATTTTATTTTTAAGCTAGACATTATTTAACTTTTATCTTTTTTCATGACTTAGATTTAGAAAATTCATTCTTGTATTTAAGGGAATTTGAGGAGGTCTGGAACACCTATAATGACTTAAATTGTAGTATGAACACTATTAGATTAAAGCTGTTTCCTTTTTTATCAAAAGATAAAGTTAAAATATAGCTATAAAATCTTAAGTCAGGATCCATGTGTACTTAGAATGAAATGCAACAATAATTTTTAAAGAAGTTTTTTTCACCTCACAGAACAAAATCTTTCAAAAAATAAATCATCACTTTCACTCAAAAGCTAGGAGAAACATTTTATCAATGTTGGGATAGGTATCAAGACTTGCATAATATTTGCTCTCCTTATGGTTTTCAAACATGAAGATTGGTTTCATATTTTTATGAAAGGTTAACACCTAAAGATAGACAAATTATGGAATTGATGTGTGACACGGCTGATTGTGCATCAAAAGTGTCATTAAGTCTCTTGTTTTACATATGTATTTATTGTTTTTATAATAATTGATGTGTTTTTTAGTAATGAAGTTTGTTTTAATGTTTCGATAGGTTTTTGGAGCTTAAATGAATTAATTCAGAAAATTCAACGTCGGAATTCAGAACAAAGAATTGAAGAGACATTTAGTTGAAGATTAAAGCAAATCTTGGTTCAAATAAGTGCTCCAAATTTGTCCCAAAAATCAATTCTATTCCAATTCTAGAAAAGAATATCATATGATTTATTTCAAGCCCAAACTTGCCTTATGTTGTGTGCAAACTTCAACCATTAAACACTCAAGGTTTCAATGTCAATCTTAGCCCAAATAATAAGTACATTTGTATACTTATTTGATGCTCAAATTCAGCCCAAAAATCAGCCCCAAATCAGCCCTAAATCAACCCCAAATCAACCTTCAAATCAACCCAAACACAATCCATGATCTTACATGTCCACACAACAAATAACAATTGATTTATTTTGGGCAATCCATTGATCCAAGAAGGCAAGCACATGGATGGAAAGCTGGAGGGGATATTTTAACATTATTTTGGGTCAAAAAGAAGAAGGAGACACCTCATAAATGAGGAAGAAAAACGTGCACCAAAGTAGTTGTAAAGCTGTCTTGATTTGATTTTTCAGAACACCTTTCGGTGTTTTGCCCATAACTTTTGACTCAGGTGTCCAAATGAGCTGTTCTTTAATGATCTGGAAAGGTGACAGAATTGCCTATAAATATGTCTCTAATAGACTTCTCCAAAAAAAGCTTCTAAGAGGGTCGAATTGCTGTCCAAAGTTAGAGTCAGATTTGTGTCCGAATTTTTTCTGAAATTGTATTGTGTTCTTCTTTATAGATTTCGGTTCTTTAGTTTGTAAAACTTATTTTTTCAGTTGGATTCAAGTTCTTTCATGTTTATTGAAGTGTTCTTATATATAATCATGGTTGGCTAAACTCTTTCTTGGATCCAAATCAAGGATAATGGTGATTGAGGTGAGTTCTTTAGGATATGAATGAATCTTAATGTTTATCTTCTTATTTTCTTCATGAATGATTTATTATTGTAAAGAAATTTTAGAAATCATTTAGGTAATGTTATAATCTTGAATTTTTATGCACAAACTTTAGTTTTGGTATAGAGATTGCTTGATTCAATGTCTTACTTAATATGAAAGTACTTGTTCATTCTTAAGCAATAATCAATCTTCATCTTTCTAATCTTCATTGTAATATCTTCTGATCTAATATCACCATCATTGATATTAGGTTGAGTTATCTTATATATGTTGAAGAAATCACCAATACATCACCATTAAAATTGATTTGGACCAAGACTTACTTTTCTTGTCATTTAAAATCTATTTACATTTTTTTTTTATCTTTAAAAACAAATCCATCAATTATTTTCAACCAAGTTATTGTTAATTTAATTTCTCTTGAGTTTTTTTTTGTTACTTAGCTTAATTTCCAGATCTAGCTCTCTGTGGATATGACCTCGATCTTACCGAGTTAATTGCTACATCGCACACTCGTGCACTTGCGAGTTAAAACAAGCCGATCATAAAAAGCGGTCAAGCAATTTTGGCGCCGTTGCCGGGGAGCTAGCAAGCAAAGGTAACAAATTTAGATTTGATTATTGGAAAACTAAAAAAAAATCATATAAAAAAAATCAATGGGCTGGTTTTACCGCCTAAAAAAAAAAAATTACC
>NW_011501444.1:2432-3729 GCF_000495115.2 Populus euphratica | reverse complement strand
TTAAGCTTTTCTCCTCAACCCATGTAACAAATGTTAGGCCAATAGCTTCCAAATCAGTTGACTTTAGGGTATTAAGTGTGAAAATACCACTTCGGCCTTAATTGTTTAGGTTAGGGAGGTTACGAAACCAAACTTATCTATATTTTTATTATCATCATTTTTTTTTGCTTTTTTTTTTTGCAAATTATATACTATCCCTTTCCCTTAGTTGTTACCTTTAATAAAAGAACATAAATAATGTAATAATCTAATGTGCAACCCACAATCATATGTTAAAGTGTGTGTGTAAAAATTAAGGTTTAAGATACATGTTAAATGAGTATATAAGTAGAATTAAGTGATAACAATATTAGAGTTTGTAGACTTGAATATTTCAAGAAGTATTTTGATAGACCTTGTTATGAATATTGCAAATAACCATTGAAAAATATTAACCAAGATATGTCTCAAGAGTCAATAAAATTCTTCCTTACTCTGTCATCTTAGTAACAATAGTTTGCAAATGGTTTATGAAAAAGAAAACATGGTTAGTTTTGTTTTTTTAATATCAACTACTACCCTCTCCCCCAAACCAAAATGAGACATTATCCTCAATGTTATAAGGTAGAAAGATAGAGTATAGAAGACATCACCGGAAACACCGAACACTGACAAACCTGAAACACACTTAAACAAATATAAGAAATAACAAAACATAAATATTATGGTATTAATAAAATCAAAAGACACAAGTTTTTACAAACTAAGACTCAAATCGCAATTATGATTGTGGCTCACATCTTTCCTTGGTTTTATGTCCAAGAATGACTTAAAGCCCTCTATAGGTCAGGGATAGGCTTCCCATCTAGTTTTCTTAAAAACTGACAAGCAGGGTCTTTTTTCAGTCAGATTCCCAAAACTAAGTCAATCATGTTCTTTATGAAAATGAGTTTATAAGTCATGAATTGCACGATGCATATATCCATTATGATGAAACTTAAGAGTCAATAGAAGATTATCTTAAAACTCTCTATGTTTTGAAATAAATCCCACCTTATGATAATTTTCACAGGTTTTGTAGAATATATGTGAATCCTTGAACATGGTGGGCCAATAAAATCTACTTTGTAAGATATTTACTATCGTTTTATTTGATGAGAAATGACTCCCACATGCCTCAGAATGATAAAATTTAATGACACTACTTACCTTATTGTCAGGAATGCAACTTTGAAATATTTGATTAGGAAAATATTTGAATAAGTTAGGGTCATCCAAATAAAAGTTTTTCACTTCGTTCAAAAACTTTTCTTTGTCT
>NW_011501444.1:0-2041 GCF_000495115.2 Populus euphratica | reverse complement strand
TGAGTTTTTCAATAACCTTACCACTATGAAGAGTGATGACTGATTTGACTTTATCTATGTGTTCAATTCCAGAACTACTTACATTTGCATTGTATTGCCTCTTAGGATTTTGCTGTTGTTGAGATGGAAACTTACTTTTCTCTTAAAACCTGAGAGCAGATGTGAATTTTGCAAGAGTATCTTTAAAATCTGTTATGCTTTGAGCAAGTTGAGTTTTGATTTTCTCTTGCTTTTTAATGAATACATACAAAGTTTCCTTAAAATTTCTTATAGGAGGTGAAGCATACGGAGGTGCATATCCATGAGAATTTTAAAAATTATGGTGTGCTTGAAATAGTGGTTGTGAAGTTATAGTGTGCTTGAAACTGTGGTTGTGAAGTTTGTGCATTGTTGTTCTCACTCTTCCAACTGAAATTTGGGTGATTTCTCCAACTACAGTTGTATATTTGCGAATATGGGTTATGATTGGGCCTTTGGAAATTGTTTAAAGCATGAGCTTGTTCATGGAGACATTTCTTAAAAGAAGGCAAAGTTGGACAGTCATTGGTTGAGTGTTCATTTGTTTCATAGATTTGACACACAATGTCTTGAACAGATTTTAATTGACCACTCTTTTTCAATTCTAGTGCCTTGACTTTTCTAACTAAAGATGCAAACTTGGCTTAGAGGTCATATCCTCCCTAAGATTGTACATACCTGCACTAAATGTATGAGGTTGAGTTTTACTCGGTACCTTATAAGTACCTATGGTGTCCCAATTTTGAGCATTTTCAGCTAACAAGTCTAAGTACTCCATTGCTTCACGAGGGTCTTTATCTTCAAAGGTTCCATTGCACATTAATTTAGCCATTTGTCTATCTTTAGGTGTTAAGCCTTCATAAAAATATAAAACTAATCTCCATGTTTTAAAACCATGGCAAGGGAAGGTATTAAGCTAGTCTTGATACCTATCCTAATATTGGTAAAATGTTTCCCCTGGTTTTTGAGTTAAATTGATGATTTGTCTTTTAAAAGAGTTTGTTCAATGAGATGAGAAAAACTTCTTTAAAAAACTGTTATTGCATTTCATCTCAAGCACGAATGGATCCAGGTATTAAATTTTGTAGCCATGTTTTAGCTTTATCTTTTAATGAAAAAGGAAAAAGCTTTAATCTGATGGTGTTCATGTTCATGTTACAATTTGAGTCATTATAGCTGTTATAGAATCCTAAAATTCCCTTTAATATAAGTATGGATTTTCTAAATCTAAGCCATGAAAAGAAGGTAAAAGTTGAATAATGTCTGGCTTAAAATTAAAATGAGATGCATTAAGAGGGAAAACTATGCATGATGGTGCACTTGTTCTTATAGGATTCATGTGGTCTCTAAGTATTTTAGCATGATTATTCTCATTATTCTCATTATGAAGTGAGTGACTATCTTCTTCAACCATATTTTATGAAAATAATAAGGATACCCTACAAAGTCTACCACTCAATATAGGTGACCACACTCTCATGCACGTGTAAAAGTAGAATAAAAGAAAGAAAAAAACAAAAAAAGAAGAAATAAAATAAAAGAAACAAAGTTATATACAAGAAAAGTGAAAAGAGAAAATAAAATAAATACTATAATTTATACAAGAACTTACCTCCTCGGTAATAGCGCTAAAAACTTGACACGACCAAAAGATTGATGTCTTCTTCCAAGTACAGAAGTGTCAAAGTAATAAATAACCCAACAAGACCAGGGTAAAATCACAGGGAGGTTAATTGTACAAATTATAAATAACAACAACAACAACAACAATAATAATAATAACAATAGTAGTAGTAATACTAATATTAATAGTAATAAGAATACTAGTAATAGTAATAGTAATAGTAACAATAACAATAACAATAATAATAATAATAATAATAATAATAACAATAATAATAATAATAATAATAATAATAATAATAATAATAATAATAATAGAATAAGAAGAAGAAGAAGAAGTTGATGAGAACTTTGAGATGGAAGATCACTATAAGGATTAAATAATGATAACAATAAATGT
>NW_011501455.1:0-42481 GCF_000495115.2 Populus euphratica | reverse complement strand
TAAAACCAACTGGTCTGGGAGTCATTAGCTGAAAGCTCGTTACATGGGTTAAAGATGCATGATGTTTTTAAATTATATGTATATATATTCAAAAAAAAAAAAGAAGAAAAAAAAAGAAGAAAGAAAAGGAAAAAAAATAATCCCAGCCCAAGGAAGTTAACCTTAAACATTAGAACAAAAATTTTGTTTTCTTCCAAGAAAAGCCCCATAATTATGTGTTGATACATTGAGCACAAAAGAAAGGTTTATTAATATCTTGTTAAGTGGTATTAAGCAGATATATAAATTTAATGAGAGTTTGTTTATCTGGATAGACTAATGGAAGTTAAATGATGAATACCTTGCTTTGTGGAATATACAAATTGTTTTTCTATTTTACGCTTTGATTACTAGGGACTAGTAATAAGCTGGTTGAGGGGTGTGATTAGTACTTAAAAGTGCATTTTTATCAAGGTTTTATATCATCATTTTGCACTTGAAGTATCAATAACTCCTTAAATAAAATATGTTTTATAATAATGTATCTAATAATATAAGATACCTATAATTTGTGGTAAATGTCTATTTTTAATGCAGGTCTATCACATAAATGAAAGGATTGATTGATGACTTGAAGAACTTAAATTGCATGGATAAAGAGATGGTCAAACTTAGGTGAGAGATGTCGGTGCAATCCAAACCGGAACATTGTTCGGTAATTGGGTCATATCTGGAGCTACAGATCTCAGATTTAGGTCCAATTTATATGGATGGAAAGGTAAGACATAGGCCTAAAACTTTCATATGGAGCCCAAGATCTAAAAAGGCCATTATCAAGTCCAAATTGTAGCAACAACAAAGAAGCCCGAATCTGTCTTCCAGCCCGAGCACTGTTCGGTAGTTTGGCCATATCTGGAGTTCTAGAAGTGCAAATGAGCTGAATTTTTTACACAAGAAAGCTGAGACAATTGCCTACAACTTTCATGTTTGCAACTGGCTCCAGTTTTGACGTTATCAATGACGTTTTGGGCAGACAAGAGAAGATAAGGATTGTCACCAAGTCAAAAGTTGGCCACCCACTTATCAATTAGTCATCAAATCAATAGTTCCCAATTTTGGCCTATAAAAGGAGGTATTTGCCATGCATTTAGGCATCTTGGTGTTCAGATCAAGATCATGCTCTTCCTTTCTCTCTTTGTATTTTTTATGCTTTGTTTTCATTAATATTAAGTTTATGCCTTTCATTTCCTTTCCTTTACTTAGTTAACTTTTATGTTCTTATTTTGTTTATCTATTTTTCTTTCTTTCATTATGTCTAGCTAAGTTAGTCATGTCAAGGTGAAAAGGTTACACTAATGGTGTAAGAATAAGTATAATGTAAACTTAATATGGACCTTAATGTTTGATACTAACATGTTTTATATTTGTTATCTTGTTCACTCTTTAATACTTTGCTTGTTAAATGACTAATCTTGATTTATGTTGTATAACACTTGGTACAACAAATGCTTGGCACTTTCATAGCCCATAATGTATGGTATAACCGACACCTGAGCTATGAAAGGAACTTGATTTGTTGTTAACATAAGTTATAATCATGAATGCTTGACGAGATTTACAAGTATTAGCTTTAATTGAATAAGATGACTAATGTAATCATGTTAACAATTTATAATATGATTGGAACCTCCTTTGTGTGTGGTTTCCAATTGAATAATAAGAGTTTATACTATACTTGTTTGACATACCATTAGTGGAACCTCTAACCTTGACATTTGTTATTATCATTGTTTAATCGTTACATTAATATTCCATCTCAAAGTTCTCATCTTCTTCTTCTTCTTCTCCTTCTTTTTCTTTATTATTATTATTATTATTATTACTACTACTAATACTAATACTACTACTACTATATTATTGTAATTGTTATTATTAGTATTATTATTATTATTATTGTTATTACTATTATTATTGTTGTTTTATTATTGTTATTTATAATTTGTACAATTAACCTTCTTGTGGTTCGACCTCGGTCTTGCCGGGTTATTTATTACTTCGACACTCCTGCACTTGGGAGAAGACGTCAATCTTTTAGTCGTGTCACAAACGTTGGGCCAATAGCTCCCAAGTCAGTTGACTTTAGGGTATTAGGTGTTAAGACATCCCTTCGGGTTTAATTGCTTCGGTTAGTGAGGTTACAAAACCAAACTTCTTTACATTTTTATTATCATCATTTTTTTTCTTTTTTTTTTCAAATTATATACTATCCATTCCCCTTAGTTTTTTACCTTTAACAAAAGAACATAAATAATGTATTAATCCAATGTATAACCCACAATCATATATTAAAATGTGAGCATGAACAAGATAAATCAAGAAAAGTCCAACATAAATCAAGATTAGTCATTTGACAAGCAAAGTATTAAAGAGTGAACAAGATAACAAATACAAAACATGTTAGTATCAAACATTAAAGTCCATATTAAGTTTACACTATACTTATTCTTGAACCATTAATGTAACCTTTTCACCTTGACATAATAAACTTAGCTAGACATAATGAAAGCAAGAAAAATAAATAAACAAAATAAGAACATAAATAAGATAAGAGTTAACAAAGCAAAGGAAAGGAATTGAAAGGCATAAACTTGATATTAAGGAAAGCAAAGTATAAACTTTACAAAAAATACAAAGAGAGAAAGCAAGAGCATGATCTTGATTTGGACACTAAGATGCCTAAATGCATGGCAAATGCCTCTTTTTATAGGTCAAAATTGGGAAATATTGATATGATGACTAATTGATTAGTGGGTGACCAACTCTTGACTTGGTGACAATCTTTATCTTCTCTTGTCTGCCCAAAACGTCATTGATAACGTCAAAATTAGAGTCACTTGAAAACATGAAAGTTGTAGGAAATTGTCTCAAATTTCTTGTGTAAAACATTCAGCTGATAGGGACTTCTAGAACTCCAGATATGGGCCAAAGACTGAACAGTGCTCAGGCTGGAAGACAGATTCAAACTTCTTTGTTGTTGCTATAATTTGGACTTGAAAATGGCCTTTTTAGATCTTGGGCTCCATATAAAAGTTGTAGGCTTATGTCTTACCTTTCCATCCATATAAAGTATACCTAAATCTGAGATCTACAACTCCAGATATGACCCAATTACCAAACAGTGTTCCGGTTTGGATTGCACTGACATCTCTTTTCTAAGTTTGGCCATCTCTTTGTCCTTTCAATTTCAATTCTTAAATTCATCAATCAATCCTTTCATTTATGTGATAGGCCTGCATTTAAAATGAACATTTACCATAAATTAAAGGTATCTTATATTATTAGATATATTATTATAAAGCATGCTTTACTGAAGGAGTTATTGATACTTCAAGTGCAAAATGATGATATAAAACCTTGATAAAAATACACTTTTAAGTATCAATCACAACCCTCAACTAGCTTATTACTAGTCCCTAGTAATCAAAGCGCTAAAATAGAAAAATACTTTGCAAATTCCATAAAGCAAGGTAGTCATCATTTAACTTCCATTAATCTATCCAAATAAACAAACTCTCATTAAATTTATATACCTGCTCAATACCTCTTAACAAGATATTCATAAACCTTTCTTTTGTGATCAATGTATCAACACATAATTATGGGGCTTTTCTTGGAAGAAAAGAATTTTTTTATTGTAATGTTTAAGGTTAATTTTCTTGGGTTGGGATTATTATTTTTGTCTTCTTCTTTTTTTTAATATATATATATATAATGTAAAACACCATGCATCTTTAACCCATGTAACGAGCTTTCGGCTAATGACTCCCAGACCAGTTGGTCTTAGGGCATTAGATGTTAAGACACCCCTACGAACTTAGTAACTCGGGTCGCAGATACTGATATTTAGATAGTGCAATGTTTGATTCCCTTAAGCTTTTCTCCTCAACCCATGTAACAAGCGTTGGGCCAATAGCTCCCAAGTTAGTTGACTTTAGGGTATTAGGTGTTAAAACACCCCTTCAGGCTTAATTGCTTAGGTTAGGGAGGCTACGAAACCAAACTTATCTACATTTTTATTATTATCATTTTTTTTCTTTTTTTTTTAATTATATACTATCCCTTTTCCCTTAGTTGTTACCTTTAACAAAAGAACATAAATAATGTAATCATCCAATATGCAACCCACAATCATATGTTAAAGTGTGTGTGTGTAAAGGAAGGTTTAAGAATACATGTTAAATAAGTATATGAGCAGAATTAAGTGATAACAATGCGAGAGTTTGTAAATCTGAATATTTCAAGAAATATTATGATAGACTTTGTTACGAATGATTACTAAGATGCGTCTTAAGAGTCATAAAAAGTTCTCCTTACTCTGCCATCATAGTAACAACAATTTTGCACATGCTTTATGAAATAGAAAACACAGTTAGTTTTTTTTTTTAGCTACTACCCTCTTCCCCCAACTAAAACAAGATATTGTCCTTAATGTTTAAAGGTAGAAAGATAGAGTATAGAAGATGTCACTTGAAATAACGAACACTAACAAACCTGGAACACACTGAAACAAATATAAGAAACAACAAAACACAATAATAAAACCAAAAGACACAAATATTCACAAATGAAGGCTCAAATCCAATCTAAGCTTTTTACGGCTTTCCTTAGTTGACCAATTTATGCGACTCATAGAAGGATCAATTACTCATTGGTCAATCAATTGTTCAGCAGTAGCAGCAGAGATTATAATTTGTTGTGCATAAGATGTTAGAAATTCCTGTTCCACAACATGATCAAGAAAAAACAATAACTTATCATAATAACCATTAACATTTAACAGACCTATGGGTTTATGGTGAATGTGCAGTTGGGCCCAAGAGAAAATATGAAAGATCTCTTCCAATGTGCCTAGACCACCTGGTAAGGCAATGGAGGCATCAACATGGTGAAACGTTGCATTCATTCGAGCCGACATTATGGAGACCTGAAGTTCCTCTCCAATTGTTTTTTCAATGATGTCCCCTTGTGCTAAAGCTTCGGGGACGACCCCTAAAACTTGACTACCTCCTAAAAATGCAGCTATTGACACACCTCCCATTAATCCAAGACTGTCTCCCCCATACACTAAATGAATCTTTCTCTCAGCTAGCACTTGACCAAGATGATTTGCTGATTCTAAAAACTCCTTTTCTTTCCCAAGACTAGATCCACCAAAAACACAAATATTTCTTATGTGATGACCTGAGGAACTTGCCATTTCTACACACTTCTATTTTTTGTTGAATGTATGGGTTAAGTAGAAATGAAAGGAAGGAAAAAGGGATTTTATAGATGAGAAATTAAAAAGGTAATCATACCACCTATATATAGGTCAGCTGGAGTCTCATACACACACTTTCTCTCTTTTTATTTATTTATTTATTTATTTTTAAAGCGTATGTATAGGTGGTTGTGATTGTGGCTCACATCTTCCCTTGGTTTTACGTCCAAAAACGACTTAAACGCCCTCTATGGGTCGGGGATAGGCTTCCTATCTAGTTTTCTTAAAAACTAGCAAATAGGGTCTTTTTTAGTTAGATTCCCAATACTATGTCAAGCATGTTTTTTATGAAAATGGGTTCATAAGTCATGAATTGCACGATACTTATCTCGACTATGATGAGACTTAAGAGTCAATAAAAGATTATCTAAAGACTCTCTGTGTTTTGAAATAAATTCCAACTTTTGACAATTTTCACAGTTTTTACGGAATGCATGTGACTCCTTGAATATGGTGGGCCAGTAAAATCCATTTTGTAAGATTTCTACAGTCCTCTTTTTTTTACTAGAAATGATCCCCACGTGCCTTAGAGTAACAAAATTTAATGAAATTACTTATCTCATTATCGGGAAAGCATCTTTGAAATATTTGATCAGGACGATAATTGAATAAGTAAGGGTCATCCCAATAAAAGTTTTGCACGTTGCTCAAAAATACACTTCACCTAATAGTGATAGGCCTGCATTTAAAATGAACAGTTACTATAAATTAAAGGTATCTTATATTATTAGATATATTATTATAAAACATGCTTTAGTTAAGGAGTTATTGATATTTCAAGTGCAAAATGATGATATAAAACCTTGATAAAAATACACTTTTAAGTATCAATCAATATGAAAGGCCCTATAAGGATACACATTTTTCTCAATAAATGGACTACTCTATCTTGATCTTAGTTTTCTAGAGAATAAATGGAGTCAAGAATTATAAAAGAAAACTTTTTGATCAGTATCAACTTTTTGATAATTTTCACAAGTTTTGTAGAATGCATGCATGTCCCTGAACATGGTGGGTCAATAAAATTCATTTTGAAAGATTATCATAGCTATCTTTTTTAACAAGAAATGACTCGCACACGCTTCAAAATGACCAAGTTTAATGACTCCACTTACCTCATTGTCAGGAATATATCTTTGAAATATTTGATTAGGACAACATTTGAATAAGTACGGATCATCTCAATAAATTTTAAATTTTTTTCACTTTGTTCAAAAACTTTCATTTATCTTGGGTACTCCAATGAGTTGGAAAATCTCCTAAAGCAAGAAAATTGATTTTTTTGTCATACCAAGGCATTGGACTAAGAGAAAGTAAGGATTCGTTAGGAAAGTAATCATCAATTGGTGTAATGTCAGATGTTGAATCTATTGTCACTTTTGACAAAAGATCATCATCAACATTTTTAGTGCGTTTTTCATTCGTGATTTCTTCTTGAAAATAAATCATTTACAAATCTTCATATTCATCCAACTTATTTTTACTTAAAGTAAATTTAAGTTGATCATAAACTAATTCTTCAATATGATCTACTTCTTGTCAATCATTATCATCTCCAGGTTGCTTGCAAATGTTGAAAATATTCATCTCCAATGTCATGTTTTCAAATAATAACTTCATCAGTCCATTCTTACAATTAATCAACACGTTAGAAGTTGCAAGAAACGGACGTCCTAAAATAACAGGACATAAATTACATGCTTCAACAGGTTGTGTGTCCAAGACAATAAAATCCATATGATAAATGAATTTATCAAGTTGTACTAACACATCTTTAACTATTCCTCTAGGTATTTTTATAGATATATCAGCAAGTAAGAGAGTTATAGAAGTTGGTTTTAACTCACCTAGATTGAGACTCTAAAAAACTGAATATGGAAGTAAATTCACACTAGCTCCAAGATCAAGTAAAGCTCTTTCAATTTTATGTTCTCCAATAAAGCAAGAAATTATAGGACAACTAGGGTCTTTATATTTCAAAGCATTATTATTTTTTCAAAGCGTAGTAGTCTTTCATGTCATGCTTTTTATCTCCATGGAACAAACAATATTTTTAGGAGCTTAATATATGTACATCTCCTTGTAAATGAGGGTGGTACTCCATAGATTCATTTTTTTAATGGTAATGAATTGTTTTGTCCTTATTGCATTCATAGGTGTGGTTGTAAGCTTTAGAATGATAAAATGATTATGCATTGATCCTTTTGTATTTTTCTTGGGTTCATCAGACTAAAATAGTGATCGACTATGTTTTGATAATTTTTTTCTTTTTTTCCCTTTAAAAATCAAGATGACTCTACCTATCCATGCTTGCTTCCTCTGTGTAGACTTAGATTTTTTTTATAACTTATTTAACCAAGAAAAGGGTATGATTTAGGAAAACATAAAGTTGTTCCTATAAGACCAACTTATGGACTATATTTATGAGGGCCTCTATGGGAAAAAAGTTTAATGAGACTTTCTACTAGGATCATCTCTTCATTAAATATTTTAAATTATGTTTCATCCTTTTATCTTTTTACTAAGTAATCATAAAAAGCTCAACATACCTTTTTTTATTGGATGCTCATTCTAAAGCAAACAATAAGTTTTTAATTGAGGTCATTGAAATCAAGAATAGAACTAAATTATAGGTTTTGGTACCATGCTAAAAAAATCCATTAAAGGCAGTAAAAAGGATTTTACATATAGTGTCACTATCTTGCATGACAAGTTCTCGGTTGTTACGTATTCTTTGCACATCTTTTTAGGATCTCTGAGCCGATCATAGTTATCAAGACTTATTTTCATGGTGATAATGTTTATAGGAAAATGAGTATTCAATGTTCATTAAGATAAAGGAGGACCCTTCACCTAATAGTTGTTGTATCTTTCATTAGAGTTTTGTAATTCTATAGACTTTGGCTCCTTTCAACATCTTTTTCTTGCAAGGTCACTAAAGGAAGATTCTTAAGGGAAACAATGATATAATGTTGATTATAGAGTCATGCAACTTTGTCCTCAAACTTGTAAGGATTGTGTTTGGAGTGGATAGTTAGAGACCATTCCTTTTAACATGGAGAGTGATTTTTAGGAATAATATGATCTTATCTGCTCTTCTGCATATCATGTTACCCTATTTAGTTGATGGATTATAGTTGTTTATGTTTGCTAGGTACAAGTGGTGAAGCTAATGGCTTCATCTTTGGAACAACCTCTTGAATAAACAATAAGGCTTTGTAAGGACCTTTACTTGTTATGTAAATTGTTAAAGATCTAAAAGCACAAGCAGAGTGTCTACTATTGGGAGATATATGAACTTCCCTTGTGATAGAGTTTTTAGATAGTCATCCATGAAAAAAAAGATAAAGTGTCTACCTTCAATTGCCTTTTGATTAGACTTCTCGTAGATGATGCCAATTGATAAAGTCTAAAGTAAGCTTCCATGAATCTTATATAAATGTCATTTGCATAAAGATAGGGACATATATAGTAAAACATCATCCAACTTATCATAGGGAAAATCATGAGAATTTATAGCTGTTTATGGTTGGTGGTGTGGTATTCAAGGTGGGATCATGTTAAGTCAATCACTTTTCTAGAACACACGCATGTTTAGCATGACCCACTAATAAATAGGCTCATATGTGACTAAGAAACGTGTTGACATAGGAACAAATGGCTTTTATCAGGGTTTAGTTAGTCTTTCCTGGTCATTGGGGTTGGATTATATTTTTTTCTAAAACTCTTGAGTTGTGCTTCTTGGGTTAAAAGGCTTGATGGGTCTTTTATAAACCATTACTAACGTCTTCTTAGGTTGTCTTGGAAGCTGCGCTACTTGGTTTTGGTTTTTAAGTTAATTTGGGCTTTAATTGGAAGAAATTAAAGTCCTAGGGTCAAATTACAATTTTTAAGAGCTGATTTGGTCAAATCAAGTGCTTCATTGCATAAATATTAAAGTTTGATGGCCAAATAGGGACTTAATTTAAAAAATCCAAAATCAAGGACCAAACTGGAAAAGACACAGAAATTTAGGGTTCGAATTGAAGTTCGTCAGGGGTGAAATTAAATAAAATTGAAAGTTTAAGGCCAATCAGGGATGTAATTAGAGATAAATCACAAATTAACGGATTAAAGTGTAATTGGCAAAAATATTACTATTCATCTTCTTCTTTAGAGAGGCTGCTCGAGGGGCTTCCTTCCCAAGGTGTTTGACGCCTTGTTTCTTCCCCAAATTAAAGAAAACATGCATGAAAACAATTCCTTGACACCTGACTACACGCTAGTATAAATCGTTCGAGCTGATCGTAGCTGTAGAGGCGATGGCATCACCCTAAAATGGCCAACCTAATGATGTGTCATGAATGATTCGAAAATCGACAACAATGAATCTGATGAAAATGGATGAAGGATGGGTCTGGTTGTGTTGTCTTTCTTTTGCTGTTTAGGCTGGATTATAGTGATTTTAAGGTAAATAAAATGGAGGATAAACTAGAGTGATACTTTGATAAGTCGATCTAGACGCCATAAAGATCAATCTAGGATTTTGACGCCACACTCTTTGTGATTGAAGAGTGATAAGTTAGGTAGGGTTCTTTACAAATCAAATTGAAAGAACAGTTCTTAATTCTCTGAATTAAGTTCAAATCTTGGCCAAAAGTTGTTTATTACATATTCTGATACCATATTTATAATTGGAACATCCCTCCATAGTTAGGAAAATTCAACATGACATAAATCAAGCCCAAAAATTAGACTTTGACAAAGTAACTAGACAAAATAAACTAGCACACATTTTCTGACTTTAATTTAAACATAAACAAACCAAATTTAAAATGGCTATAACTTCTTACACAAAAGTCCAATGCAATCATGGTTGGATAATCTAGAAAGATCACGTTATGAACTTGAAATCCACTTAGATTAGTCTTGTTTTCACACGCAATGGATGAGTTCAAATTCATTTACTGTTCTGACGAAACAACATCAATTTCTTAACTTATTTGCATTATTAACCCAAATTCAAGTACCCAGCATCAAAAGAACCATTAAAGGCTCTTCCCATCTTTAAATTCCAATTGTAAGCAAATAAGCACCCTTGAACCAATTTGAAACTAATTGCTAATTTTTAACTCCGAAGCAGCTTCAATCATTCCAATTTGACTTGTTAAGGTCGTTTATAGTTGTTTTGCTCTTGCTCTTGTCATTGGACCATCTGAATCCTCTTGCATATTAGATTTAGCTTTATGAGATGGATTATCATTCTCATGATGCACATCACCCAACCAATCATTTTCCTGCACAAAACTGACAGTTCATTATTGCTTATTTCAAGCAGTGGTTGGAGTGCTTTTAGGTCGAACCAAGGGTTGAAATTTGGCACTAGAAGACATGAAGTGTTCCTCTTCCACCACCTATAAATAGATGTGATTTTCATGCTTCAAGGGTGGAGAAATTTAGGTCCAAAGACAGCCAAAACACCAACCTCCCTAACCCGGTCTGCCATCTTTACTCTCCCTCTCCTCTTTGCAACCAGCTCTTAATTTCCTCTTCCCTCTCTCTCCGCCATCCCAGACACCATTATCATCACCGTTAGCTTTTAAGCCACCATCTCCACCACAGGAAGCCAACACAACCACCGTCCAGCCCTAGCAACTGTCGGTGCTCTCCCCCTGCAGATTTTTTTCTTCTTCTTCGGTGGTCTCCACTATTCATGTTGTATGTGAACAGTGGAGAGTAATCCACTGTTTAGTTTTTTTAAAAAAATAAAAATTCCAAAAAAACTTTCTAAAATGTTGGTAATTTTCTCATGTATTTTTAAATCAATTTTGCTTAATATCGGTTTATATTTTTATACCATAAAGATACAAATCCAGTATTAAAATACCAGGTTTTCGTCAAAACATTGCAAAAAAAATTATAAAACAAAATAAATATATATTTTGTTTCCATGCATACAGCCAAGTCTCTTAAAGATAAAAAAAAAATCATATCTTTTTTTTATGTAAAAAAAATTCAAAAATATTTTTAGCATGCACTTTGACTTTAATAACAAGTTTGTTAGAGCCATGAGAATAAGGCCAATATTTCAAAAAAAATTAAAAAACATTTTTGTCTCTTTTTAGTATCTAGGATTACGAATTTATATGTAAAATGTGTTCCTGATATTAAAAATATAGTTTTTTATATAAACGTTAGAACGATTAGGATTTTACCCGATAAGATAAGAACCTCCTTATTGAGGAAGACTTTTCTTGAACTATAGACAGACCAACAATTAGAAATACAATAACACTTTAGCTTTTTATCAGACAATCAAACAATGCAGCTTACCTTAAGTAAGACGTATTTGGGGTGCTAATACCTTCTCTTTATGCAACCAATCCTTATACCCGATCTCTGAAATCAATTAGGGTTTTTAATGATCAAAATACTAGGTGGCGACTCTCATGCTCTTTTTCCACCAATAAAATATAAGAATTTCTTGTCTCTCCATATTTGCTAGATAGATACATTAGATGAAGTGAAATATTCGCCGCGACGCCACTCACGTGCGACACTATGAATCAAAAAATCAATGCTTATATATAATAAAATATAGTAAAAATCATATGCATTAATAAAAACATGTAAGATCTCAAGTTAATTTTTAACATAACAAAAGAATGGAACAATGTTGCAATTGTTATAGTGAAACATCATTTCCTTAATCTTTGTATAAAACAAATTATTAAAAAAAGTGTATGGAAAAAAATAAAAATAAAAACAAATTACAAAAGAATAAAGATAAGAATATAAAGAATGATATAAATAGGTCAAGTGTAGCGTAATAAATATTCAAACTGAAAAAAATAAAAAAAATATTTTTTTCCAAAAAAAATGTAAGGAAAAAAATAAAAACTAAAAAAATATTTCAACAAATGAAGATTAAAAAAAATGGTGATAAGTAGACTAAGTGTAAAATGATAAAAACAACAAAGTATAAAGAAAGAAAAAATATATAAAAAGAACCTTTTTATAAAAAAAATAAAAATTATAATTATATCATTTCTACAGTATCGCTATAGTTAAAAAAAAATTGATAAAATTTATAATTACACCATTCCCATTTACTTTTTGTAGTATATATATAATATAAATATGATGTTTGAAGTCTAGTTGAAGCAAAGCAAAACGTTGATCCCATTAAACCATCATGCTTTTATATTTAAATAAAAATGGTTGAATAGTAGTTAAAGAAGTTATATGATAATGAAATTAAGATTAACATAATAAAATTAAAATATGAAAAGTAAAGAAATTGAAAAAAAAATCCTTGAGGTGATTTGGCAATCTCCATCTTAATTATAGATGCATTAGTGTAAACAAGCGATTGAAGAAATGAAAGAGCGGTAGGCAAAAGAATGAAGTGGGTAGAAATTAAAAAAAAAAGAAAAGAATTGTCACAACAATTTATGAAAAATAATTAACCTGTGTAATTTTGAAGGGCGGGCGATTCATATAACTCCATTCACATTATTTTGAGATAAAAAGTTAAATTTTTTTTTTTGTGAGGAGAATCCTATGACATGTTATGGACTATTTAATCCTATAAAACATTCGTAAGTTGTCTGGGACAAAACCATATATTTCCAATACAACCATGTCAAAATTTGAAACAGCTCCGAATTTCTAGTTAAATAATATTTTATAAGAATTAACATCTAAGGGTTTTTTTTGTCATTTATCTTAGTTTTTTTTTTTGTTATAATCAACTTGATTTAGAGAAAAAATTTTATTTTAATAAATATAAAATTTTATTTATTAGTAATTTCACCCTTGAAAATCTTGATTTAAATCTTTTAATTTGATCGTTTTTTGCCTTTTGATCATTGGCTTCCAGATTATGCAATTTCATCTTTATCAACCATTAAATTTTTAATTGTTTTCAAGTAGAACCTTAATTTGATTAATTATAGT
Organism: Populus euphratica; assembly: GCF_000495115.2. NCBI lineage: Eukaryota > Viridiplantae > Streptophyta > Magnoliopsida > Malpighiales > Salicaceae > Populus > Populus euphratica. The sequence goes on along the minus strand of NW_011501455.1, from coordinate 29,244 downwards.
CTCCAATCTCACACACTTTATGCACTTTGATCGTTAGTTTTGAAATTTTTCAATATAACCTTTGACACGACTAAAAGATTGATGTCTTCTCCCAAGTGCAGGAGTGTCGAAGTAATAAATAACCCGGCAAGACCGGGGTCGAACCACAGGGAGGTTATTTGTACAAATTATAAATAACAATAATACAACAATAATAACAATAACAACAACAACAATAATAATAATAACAATAACAATAACAATAACAATAATAATAATAATAATAATAATAATAATAATAATAATAGTAATAATAGTAATACTAATAATAATAATAATAATAATAATAATAATAATAATAGTAGTAGTAGTAGTAGTAGTAGTAGTAGTAGTAGTAATAATAATAAAGAAAGAGAAGAAGAAGAAGATGATGAGAACTTGGAGATAGAAAATTAATGTAAGGATTAAACAATAATAATAACAAATGTCAAGGTTAGAGGTTCCACTAATGGTATATCAAACAAGTATAGTATAAACTCCTATTATTGAATTGGAAACCACACACAAAGGAGGTTCCAATCAGATTATATATTATTAACATGATTACATTAGTCATCTTATTCAATTAATGCTAATACTTGTAAATCTCGTCAAGCATTCATGATTATAACTTATGTTAACAACAAATCAAGTTCCTTTCATAGCTCAGGTGTCGGTTATACCATACATTATGGGCTATGAAAGTGCCAAGCATTTGTTGTACCAAGTGTTATACAACATAAATCAAGATTAGTCATTTAACAAGCAAAGTATTAAAGAGTGAACAAGATAACAAATATAAAACATGTTAGTATCAAACATTAAGGTCTATATTAAGTTTACATTATACTTATTCTCACACCATTAGTGTAACCTTTTCACCTTGACATAATTAACTTAGCTAGACATAATGAAAGAAAGAAAAATAGATAAACAAAATAACAACATAAAAGTTAACTAAGTAAAGGAAAGGAAATAAAAGGCATAAACTTAATATTAATGAAAACAAAGCATAAAAAATACAAAGAGAGAAAGGAAGAGCATGATCTTGATCTGAAAACCAAGATGCCTAAATACATGGCAAATGCCTCCTTTTATAGGCCAAAATTGGGAACTATTGATTTGATGACTAATTGATAAGTGGATGACCAACTTTTGACTTGGTGACAATCCTTATCTTCTCTTGTCTGCCCAAAACGTCATTGATAACGTCCTTATCTTCTCTTGTCTGCCCAAAACGTCATTGATAACGTCCAAATTGAAGCCAGTTGCAAACATGAAAGTTGTAGGCAATTGTCTCAGCTTTCTTGTGTAAAAACTTCAGCTCATTTGGACGTCTAGAACTCCAGATATGGCCAAAATACCGAACAGTGCTCCGGCTGGAAGACAGATTCGGGCTTCTTTGTTGTTGCTATAATTTGGACTTGATAATGGCCTTTTTAGATCTTGGGCTCCATATGAAAGTTGTAGGCCTATGTCTTACCTTTCCATCCATATAAATTGGACCTAAATCTGAGATATATAGCTCTAGATATGACCTAATTACCGAACAGTGTTCTGGTTTGGATTGCACCGACATCTCTTTTCTAAGTTTGGCCATCTCTTTATCCTTGCAATTTAAGTTCTTCAAGTCATCAATCAATCCTTTCATTTATGTGATAGGCTTGCATTAAAAATAGACATTTACCACAAATTATAGGTATCTTATATTATTAGATACATTCTTATAAAACATATTTTAGTTAAGGAGTTATTGATACTTCAAGTGCAAAATGATGATATAAAACCATGACAAAAATGCACTTTTAAGTACTAATCACACCCCCCAACCAGCTTATTACTAGTCCCTAGTAATCAAAGCGTTAAAATAGTAAAACAATTTGCAAATTCCACAAAGCAAGGTATTCATCATTTAACTTCCATTAATCTATCCAGATAAACAAACTCTCATTAAATTTATATATCTGCTCAATACCTCTTAACAAGATATTAATAAACCTTTCTTTTGTGCTCAATGTATCAACACATAATTATGGGGCTTTTCTTGGAAGAAAACAAAATTTTTGTTCTAATGTTTAAGGTTAACTTCCTTGGGTTGGGATTACTATTTTTGTCTTCTCTTTTTTTTTTGTCTCTTTTTTTTTTTCACTCTATATACATATACTTTAAAAACATCATGCATCTTTAACCCATGTAACGAGCTTTCAGCTAATGACTCCCAGACCAGTTGGTCTTAGGGCATTAGGTGTTAAGACACCCCTACGAGCTTAGTAACTCGGGTCGCAGATACTGATATGTAGATAGTGCAATGTTTGATTCCCCTTAAACTTTTCTCCTCAACCCATGTAACAAGCGTTGGGCCAATAGCTCCCAAGTCAGTTGACTTTAAGGTATTAAGTGTTAAAACACCCCTTCGGGCTTAATTGCTTAGGTTAGGGAGGCTACGAAACCAAACTTATCTACATTTTTATTATCATCATTTTTTTTTCTGTTTTTCTTTTTTTTTTCTTTTTTTTTTGTTTTTTAATTATATACAATCCCTTTCCCTTAGTTGTTACCTTTAACAAAAGAACATAAATAATGTAATAATCCAATATCCAACCCACAATCATATGTTAAAGTGTGTGTGTGTGTAAATTAAGGTTTAAGAATACATGTTAAATAAGTATGTGAGAAGAATTAAGTGCTAACAATACGAGAGTTTGTAAATCTGAATATTTCAGGAAGTACTATAATAGACCTTGTTAAGAATGGTTACTAAGATGCGTCTCAAGAGTCACTTTAATAAAAGAACTCCTTTACTCTGCCATCCTAGTAACAACAATTATGCACATGCTTTATGAAATGAAAAATATATTTTTTTTTTATCAACTACTACCCTCCCCCCCCAACCAAAACGAGACATTGTCCTCAATGTTCTAAGGTAGAAAGATAGAGTATAGAAGATATCACCTGAAATAATGAACACTGACAAAACCTGAAACATACCAAAACAAAAATAAGAAATAACAAAACACAATAATAAAACCAAAAGACACAAAAATTCACAAATAAAGGCTCAAATCCAATCTAAGCTTTTTACGGCTTCCCGTAGATGACCAATTTATGCGACTCATGGAAGGATCAATCACAGGAATGAAAGATTGTAGTTGGTCAATCAATTGTTCAGCAGTAGTAGCAGAGATTATGATTTGTCGTGCAGAAGATGTTAGAAATTCCTGTTCCACAGCATGATCAAGAAAAGACAACAACTTATCATAATAACCATTAACATTTAACAAACCAATGGGTTTATGGTGAATGTGCAATTGAGCCCAAGAGGAAATATGAAAGATCTCTTCCAATGTGCCTAGACCACCTAGTAAAGCAATGAAAGCATCAGCATGGTTAAACATTGCATTCATTCGAGCCGACATTGTGGAGACCTGAAGTTCCTCTCCAATTGTTTTTCCAATGATGTCCCCTTGTTCCAAAGCTTCAGGGACGATTCCTAAAACTTGACTACCTCCTAAAAATGCAGCTATTGACACACCTCCCATTAACCCAAGACTGCCTCTCCCATACACTAAATGAATCTTTCTCTCAGCTAGCACCTGACCAAGATGATTTGCTGATTCTAAAAACTCTTTTTCTTTCCCAGGACTAGATCCACCGAAAACACAAATATTTCTTATTCGATGACCTGAGGAACTTGCCATTTCTACACACTTCTGTATTTGTTGAATGTATGGGTTGAGTAGAAATGAAAGGAAGGAAGAGAGGGTTTTATAGATGAGAAATGAGAAAGGCAATCATAACACCTATATGTAAGCCAGCTGGAGTCTCACACTCTCTCTCTCTCTTTTTATTTATTTATTTATTTACTTTTTGAAAAAGCATGTGTATGTACAGGTAGTTGTGATTGTGGCTCACATCTTCCCTTGGTTTTACATTCAAGAACGGCTTAAACGCCCTCTATGGGTCGGGGATAGGCTTCCCATCCAGTTTTCTTAAAAACTGGCAAACAGGGTCTATTTTAGTCAGATTCCCAAGACTATGTCGATCATGTTCTTTATGAAATAGTGGCCATAAATCATGAATTACACGATGCACATCTCCACTAGGATGCGTCTCAAGAGTCAATAGAAGATTATCTAAAGACTCCTTACTCAGGCCATCCTTAATGAATTGTATTTTATCTTCACGGTTTATAGATACCATTCCTAAAGAACGACATTGTGTATTACAAGTCCATCTAGCACATCGATGATAGAGTTCGAGTCGTTTTGCACGACGTTTCTTTGCAAAAGTGCTTTTACCTGTTCCAGGCATGTGTGAAATGAAGTTAGAGGACTCACCTGATAATCGGACCTTTGCTTTAATCAACCAGCGAATATCTTCAGGAATTCCATGATTCATTAACAATCTCAATCTTGCACATCTAGCACGATAAATTTTTGTAATCGCATTCTGAGGCAGAGCGGGAAAATACTTTTTCAATTTTTCAAGATTAGTGTCCATTTTCAAATGAGAATTAGAAGAGAGATTCAAAGAATTGCACAAATATATACAGAGATATCAGTAATTGTGGGAAACTGAAAGAACCGACTTAAGTCATGGAGTACCATTGTCCGCCATTTGACCGGGGTGAGAGAAACTAGCAAAAATCACTCAAAAAGAAACACAAAAAAGAAAACGTGAGAAAAACAAAATAATCAACCTTTATCTACAAGATCATTCAAACCAGCTGATTCATTTTCACTAGGAAAATTATCAAAGTAAGCTTTCAAACGATGTCCATTTTCCTTAAAATCATTGTCATTCATTGAATTCTCAATATCACAGGCCCTATAAGGATTGGTCCATCTTAATCTTAGCTCTTTAGGGAATGCATAGAGTTGAGAATCATAAAACAAAACTTTTTGACCAGTATCAACTTTTTGACAATTTTCACAAGTTTTGCAGAATGCATGCGTGTCCTTGAACATGGTGGGCCAATAAAATCCATTTTGAAAGATTTTTGCAGTTGTCTTTTTTGACGAGAAATAACTCCCACATGCTTAAGAATGACAAAGTTTAATGACATTACTTACCTCATTGTCGGGAATGAATCTTTGAAATATTTGATCAGGACAATATTTGAATAAGTTAGGGTCGTCATAATAAAAATTCTTCACTTCGTTCAAAAACTTTTCTTTGTCTTGGGTACTCCAATCAGCTGGCAAATCTCTTAAAGCAAGAAAATTAATATTTTTATCATACCAAGGCATTAGACTAAGAGAAAGTAAGGATTCGTTAGGAAAGTAATCATCGATTGGTGTGATGCCAGATGTTGAATCTGTTGTCACTATTGACAAAAGATTCGCATCAACAGTTTCGGTGTGTTTTTCCTTCGTGATTTCTTCCTCAGAATAAATCATTTGCAAATCTTCAGATTCATCCAACTCATTTTTACTTAAAGTAGATTCAAGTTGATCATAAACTAATTCGTCAATATGATCTACTTTTTGTAAATCATTATCATCTCCAGGTTGCTTGCAAATGTTGAAAATATTCATCTCCAATGTCATGTTTCCAAATGATAGCTTCATCAGTCCATTCCTACAATTAATCAATCATTAGAAGTTGCAAGAAATGGACGTCCTAAAATAACAGGAAATGAATTACATACTTCAACAAGTTGTGTGTCCAAGACAATAAAATCCACAGGATAAATGAATTTATCGACTTGCACTAACACATCTTCAATTATTCCTCTAGGCACTTTTATAGATCTATCGGCAAGTAAAAGAGTTATAGAAGTTGGTTTTAACTCACCTAGATTGAGACTCTGAAAAACTGAATATGGAAGTAAATTCACACTAGCACCAAGATCAAGTAAGGCTCTTTCAATTTTATGCTCTCCAATAAAGCAGGAAATTGTAGGACAACCAGGATCTTTATATTTCAAAGCATTATTGTTTTGAAGAATGACACTTACTTGTTCCGCTAGAAAGGCTTTCTTTTTCACATTCAGTTTCCTCTTCACAGTGCAGAGATCTTTCAAAAATTTACCATAGGAAGGAACCTGTTTAATAGCATCCAGCAAAGGTATATTGATCCTTACCTGTTTGAAAATTTCAAAAATTTCAGAGTTGTGATTGACTTTTCTTTGTTTGGTCATGGCTTGAGCAAATGGAAGTGCTGGCGGTGAATCAGTCGTTTCTTTGCAATTTTCAGATTCATCCCCTTCCTTACCCTCAGAGATTGACTCATCATCTTTCTCAGAAGGTTCAAGAGAGGGTTTTTCAATAACCTTACCACTGCGCAGAGTTGTGACTGATTTGACTTGATCCATATGTTGGCTTCCAAAACTACTTGCATTTGCATTGTATTGCCCCTTGGGATTTTGTTGCGGTTGAGATGGAAACTTACCTTTCTCTTGGAAACTGAGAGCAGATGTTAATTTTGCAAGAGTATCTTTAAAATCTGTCATGTTTTGAGCAAGTTGAGTATTTATTGTCTCTTGCTTTTCAATGAATGCATGCAATGTTTCCTCAAGATTTCTTCTAGGAGGTGGAGCATAAGGAGGTGCATATCCATGAGAATTTTGGAAATTGTGGTGTGCTTGAAACGGTGGTTGTGAAGTTTATGCATTGTTGTTCTCACTCTTCCAACTGAAATTTGGGTGATTTCTCCAACTAGGGTTGTATGTTTGGGAGTATGGGTTGTGGTTGGCCCTTTGAAAACTGTTTAAAGCATGGGCTTGTTCATGGAGACATTCCTTAAAAGAAGGCAAGGTTGGACAGTTACTGGTTGAGTGTTCATTTGTTTCACAGATTTGACACACAATGTTTTCAATAGATTTTAATTGACCACTCTTTTTCAATTCTAGTGCCTCGACTTTTCTAGCTAAAGATGCAAACTTGGCTTGAAGGTCATGATCTTCCCTAAGGTTGTACATACCTCCATTAGATGTATGAGGTTGAGTTTTACTCGGTGCCTCACAAGTACCCGCAGTGTCCCAATTTTGAGCATTTTCAGCTAACAAGTCTAAGTACTCCATTGCTTCATCAGGGTCTTTATCTTCAAAAGTTCCATTGCACATCAATTCAACCATTTGCCTATCTTTAGGTGTTAACCCTTCATAGAAATGTGGAACCAATCTCCATGTTTCAAAACCATGATGAGGGCAAGTACTAAGCAAGTCTCGATACCTATCCCAACATTGGTAAAATGTTTCTCCTGGTTTTTGAGTGAAAGTGGTGATTTGTCTCTTGAAAGAGTTTGTTCTATGAGATGGGAAAAACTTCTTTAAAAATTGTTGTTGCATTTCATCCCAAGCACGAATGGATCCCGGTCTTAAATTTTGTAACCATGTTTTAACTTTATCTTTTAATGAAAAAGGGAAAACCTTTAATCTGATGGTGTTCATGCTACAATTTAAATTATTATATGTGTTGCAAACCTCTTCAAATTCCCTTAAATGTAAGTATGGATTTTCCAATTCTAAACCATGAAAAGAAGGTAAAAGTTGAATAATACCTGGTTTAAAATTAAAATCAGATGAATCAGGAGGAAAAACTATGCATGATGATGCACTTGTTCTTGTGGGATTCATGTCGTCTCTAACTGTTCTAGCACGGTTATTCTCATTATTTTCATTATGAAGTGATTGATTATCTTCTTCAGCCATATTTTCTAAAAATGATGAGGATACCCTACAAAGTCTACCACTTGATGTACGTGACCACACTCTCATGCACGTGTAGGAATAAAATAAAAGGAAGAAGAAAATAAAAGAAGAAGAAACAAGAGAAAAAAAACAAACTTATATACAAGAAAAGTGAAAAGAGAAAATAAAATAAATATTATAATTTATACAAGAACTTACCTCCCCGGCAACGGCGCCAAAAACTTGACACGATGAAAAGATTGATGTCTTCTCCCAAGTGCAGGAGTGTCGAAGTAATAAATAACCCGGCAAGACCGGGGTCGAACCATAGGGAGGTTATTTGTACAAATTATAAATAACAATAATAAAACAACAGTAACAGCAACAACAATAGTAATAATAATAATAATAATAATAATAATAATAGTAATAATAATAATAATAATAATAATAATAATAATAATAATAATAATAAAGAAAGAGAAGAAGAAGAAGATGATGATGATGAGAACTTAGAGATGAAATATTAATGTAAGGATTAAGCAATAATAATAACAAATGTCAAGGTTAGAGGTTCCACTAATGGTATATCAAACAAGTATAGTATAAACTCTTATTATTGAATTGGAAACCACACACAAAGGAGGTTCCAATCAGATTATATATTGTTAACATGATTACATTAGTCATCTTATTCAATTAATGCTAATACTTGTAAATCTCGTCAAGCATTCATGATTATAACTTATGTTAACAACAAATCAATTTCACCACACAGCTCAGGTGTCGGTTATACCATACATTATGGGCTATGAAAGTGTCAAGCATTTGTTGTACCAAGTGTTATACAACATAAATCAAGATTAGTCACATAACAAGCAAAGTATAACAGAGTGAACAAGATAACAAATATAAAACATGTTAGTATCAAACATTAAAGTCCATATTAAGTTTACACTATACTTATTCTTACACCATTAGTGTAACCTTTTCACCTTGACATAATTAACTTAGCTAGACATAATGAAAGAAAGAAAAATAGATAAACAAAATAAGAACATAAAAGTTAACTAAGTAAAGGAAAGGAAATGAAAGGCATAAACTTAAAATTAATGAAAGCAAAGCATAAACATTACAAAAAATACAAAGAGAGAAAGGAAGAGCATGATCTTGATCTTGAATTGACGATTCCTAAATGCTTCGCAAATGCCTCCTTTTATAGGCCAAAATTGGGAACTATGGATTTGATGACTAATTGATAAGTGGGTGGCCAACTTTTGACTTGGTGACAATCCTTATCTTCTCTTTTCTGCCCAAAACGTCATTGATAACGTCAAAATTGGAGCCAGTTGTAAACATAAAAGCTGTAGGCAATTGTCTCAGCTTTCTTGTATAAAACATTCAGCTCATTTGGACTTCTAGAACTCCAGATATGGCCAAAATACCGAACAGTGCTCGGGCTGGAAGACAGATTCGGGCTTCTTTGTTGTTGCTACAATTCGGACTTGATAATGGCCTTTTTAGATCTTGTGCTCCATATGAAAGTTGTAGGCCTATGTCTTACCTTTCCATCCATATAAATTGGACCTAAATCTGAGATCTGTAGCTCCAGATATGACCCAATTACCAAATAGTGTTCCGGTTTGGATTGCACCGACATCTCTTTTCTAAGTTTGGCCATCTCTTTATCCTTGCAATTTAAGTTCTTCAAGTCATCAATCAATCCTTTCATTTATGTGATAGGCCTGCATTAAAAATAGATATTTATCACAAATTATAGGTATCTTATATTATTTGATACATTATTATAAAATATATTTTAGTTAAGGAGTTATTGATACTTCAAGTGCAAAATGATGATATAAAACCATGATAAAAATGCACTTTTAAGTACTAATCAATAGTCCGAGTAAGGGACTGGTTGTGTAAGGGGAAGACGCATCACCCCTAGTGCACCCTACTTAAGGTAAGCTGCATTGTTCTTTGATTGGTTTTTTTTAGTAGGGTATCTATTAGTCTTTTCTAAGGCTCAAGGAAGATTTATCTTCATGAGAGAGTCTCTACCTTATTGGGTAAAATCCTAACCGTTCTAAGTCTGAAATTCAGCACCGTATTTATTTAGATCTTGTATCTTTAATACTTGAGGGTGTATTTTATCGTGTAATTTTACACCTTATAAATATTAAAGTCTATATCTGGATTCTAAAAAAAAAGGATTGGAAAAAGATTTTTGACATGTTCGCCAAATCCTAATGGATAATCATAAACTGATTGCGATATCCATTCTTAGATTCTTTTAAAAAAAAATGAAAAAGATGCAATTTTGTTTTTTTATGAAAAACATGCTTGGAAAAATTTCAGGATTTGGCCCTATGCAACAAAATATTTTTTTTTGAAAATGTTTTGATTTTTTTATTATTTTAGAGGAAATCGGGTATTTTAATAACGGATTTGTATTTTACAATGTAAATACACAAATTGATATTATGCAAAATTGGTAAAAAAAAATATGCGAGAAAATCATAATTTTTTGAAATGAGTTTTTTAAAAAATTTAGTTTTTTTTTAAAAAAGCATAGCCCACTGCATGCACAGTGGACGTGAATTATAATTCACGTCGACTGTTCACTTATGAATAATGGAACTCTCATGGGAAAGATGAAGAACCAGCGGAAGGGTACCAGACCACCTAGCGTGGCGATGATGGCTGCTGGTGGGGAGAATGAGCTGAAGCCGACGGTGGAGTTGGCTGGAGCGACTACATCTGTAAGAGGAAGAAAAAAAGTTGTAGAGGAGAGAAAAATGTTAGAAGGAGAAGAGGGAGAGAGTCTTAGTGGCTGCTTGGTGGTAGAAAAGGTGAGGGGCTTATGTGAGGACAGCGGCTTAGGCTGCGAAAGGGATGGTGGTCGGCGGAGGAAGAAAAAAGAAGAAGAAAACCTGCAACGGGGAGAAGGAGGAGAGGAGAGAGAAGGTCACAGTGGCTGCTCTGCCACTAGAGAGGATCTGGGTTGATAGAAATGATGGTGGTAAATCCGGTGATGGTGGTGGTGGCGGTGGCTGAAGGTCACGGTAGAGAGAGAAAGAAAGAAAAAGATTTGCAGAAACCGGTAGAAAAACTGGTTTTTTGGTTGACTTTGGACCCGATTTTCTCCTCCCTCAGGCCATCAAATCCACCTTTATTTATAGGTGGTGGAAGAGGGCAATCTTGTCTATGCTGGAGAAAAATTTCAGCCTTTCATTCAGATGAAAAAGATCCCAACTGTTGGCTCAAAGTAAGCATGACACACTGTCAAATTGTCAAATCTGTAGTTGTAAACTGCCTAAGTTTGCCTCTTTGGGGTGGTGCCACATCCGTTTATTTACTAGTGAGCCCGTGCCGACCATACCCGGACGTAGAGGGATATCTGGTGATCAGTTTCGTGCAAGTTTTGGCAAATTTGGTGGACATTAGGTACATTAAATGCAGCTGCAAAGTAGGTAACCAGACCAGCTATTTCAAGGATTTAAAGAAGATGATGAACAGTGCCAAAATCCTGTTTTTGGTCAAAATTCATTTCAGTCCTTCCTCTTTCGATTGCTTTTAATTGAACCCCTAATTGACCCTAAAATATTTCAATTAAGGCCTTGATGAACTTTAATTAGAGCCCCAAACTTACACGCCTATTGTGATATCATCCCTGGTCTCGAATTTCTTCAATTTAGCCCCTAATTGACCTCTAAACTTTAATTTTCTTGCAATTTGGCCTTTAATTTCGATCAATTAACTTGGTGAAAATTAAATTTGGTCTCTTAAAATTCCAATCTTTTCAATTAAGCTAAAATTAAGCCCAAAATAAAATTAATTTGACCCATTTAAAGTATAATTAAGTCTGTGCGCTTAATTAAATCCTTCAATTGGACCGAAATTAATTCTTAAACATAATTAAAATTCAATTTGACCCATCATTAAATCAAATTGGCTTATTAAAAATTTAATTATGTCTTTGGACTTAATTTTTAAGCAAATTCATCTAATAATCATTTAATTTGACCTTGAATTTGTATTTTTTTTCTCCATTTTGGGCACAATAAGGTACAATTAGGCCTTGAACTTCCTCCAAAAAATGCAGCTTGATTCCCCAGCCTGCATTCTCCACGTTGCCAGCCTTTATTTTTTTTTTTAATTTTTTATTTTAAAAAAAGATGATTTTAGGGGAATAACCCAGAAATGGGTTATGACAGTTACCCCCCTCTTTACAATGCTTACGGTAGAAATTAAGTATTGTAAAGAAGAAAAAGAAGAATGAGAGATGATAAGACTAGAAGATTTTTTTTTTTAAATTCAAAGATTTTGAAGTGGTCGAATTGTCATGGGTGACCTACCTAGAGAAAATTGAAAAAAAAGCTTTTTTTTCGGTGGTTTTATTGTAATTGGTGACCTACCCAGGTGAAAAATGCAAAGATTTTTTTAAAAGTGAAAAATATAGGGACTTTTCAAAGTGGTCATGTTATAATGAACAACTTGCCCAGGTGAAAACCATGAAAATTTTTCAAAGTGGTGAAAAATGCAGAGATTTTTCAAAGTAATCTTGTTATAATAGGCGATCTGCCCAGATGAAAAATGCAAAGATTTTCCAAAGTGGTGAGAAATGCAAAGATTTCTCAAAATGGTTTCATTGTAATGGGCAACTAACACGACTAAAAAATTGATGTCATCTCCCAAATGCAGGAGTGTCGAAGTAATAAATAACCTGGTAAGACTGGGATCGAATGACATGAAAGTTAATTGTACAAATTATAAATAACAATAACAACAATAATAGTAATAACAACAATAGTAGTAGTAATACTAATATTAATAGTAATACGAATACTAATAATAATATTAATAGTAATAGTAAAAGTAATGGTGGTGGTGGTGGTGGTGGTGGTGATAGAAGAAGAAGGAGAAGAAGATGAAGTTGATGATAACTTTAAGATGAAAGATTAACGTAAGGATTAAACAATAATAACAACAAATGTCAAGGTTAGAGGATCTACTAATGGTATGTAAAACAAGTATAGTATAAACTCTTATTATTCAATTGGAAACCACACGAAAAGAAGGTTCCAATTAGATTATAAATTATTAACGTGATTACAATAGTTATCTTATTCGATAAATGCTAATACTTGTAAATCTCGTCAAGCATTCATGATTATAACTTATGTTAATAACAAATCAAGTTCCTTTCATAGCTTAGGTGTCTGTTATACCATACAGTATAGGCTATGAAAGTGCCAAGCATTTGTTGTACCAAGTATTATAGAACATAAATCAAGATTAGTCATTTAACAAGCAAAGTATTAAAGAGTGAACAAGATAAAAAATACAAAACATGTTAGTATCAAACATTAAGGTTCATGTTGAGTTTACAATATAATTATTCTTACACCATTAGTGTAACTTTTTCACCTTGACATAATAAATTTAACTAAACATTATAAATGAAAGAAAAATAAATAAACAAAATAAGAATATAAATAAGATAAAAGTTAACTAAGTAAAGGAAAGGAATTAGAAGGCATCAACAAGATATTAATGAAAATAAAACTTAAGCATTACAAAAAATACGAAGAGAGAAAGCAAGAGCATGATCTTGATCTAGAGACCAAGATGCCTAAATGCATGGTAAATGCCTCCTTTTATAGGCTAAAATTGGAAACTATTGATTTGATGACTAATTGATGAGTGGGTAGCTAACTATTGACTTGGTGACAATCCTTATCTTCTCTTGTCTGCCCAAAATGTTATTGATAACTTCATAATTGGAACTACTTGAAAACATGAAAGTTGTAGGAAATTGTCTTAACTTTCTAGAAAAAAATGAAGGTCATTTAGACTTCTGGAACTCTAGATATAGGCCAAACACTAAACAATATTCGAGCTGCAGGATAAATTCAGACTTCTTCCTTGTTGCTATAATTTGAACTTGAAAATGGCCTTATTAAATCTTGGGCTTCATATGAAAGTTGTAGGCCTATGCCTTACCTTTCCATCTATATAAAGTAGACCTAAATCGGAGATTTACGACTTCAGATATGACCTAATTATCAAGCAGTATTTCAGTTTGGACTACACCAGCATCTCTTTTCTAAGTTTGGCCATCTCTTTGTCCTTTTAAATTTAGTTCTTAAACTCATCAATCAATCTTTTCATTTATGTAATAGGTGACACGACTAAAAGATTGTTGTCTTCTCCCAACTGCAGGAGTGTCAAAGTAACAAATAACCCGGCAAGACCGAGGTCGAACCATAAAGAGGTTAATTGTACAAATTATATACAACAATTATAAACAACAACAATAGTAACAACAACAACAACAACAATAATAATAATAGTAATAACAACAATAACAATAATTACAATAATAATAGTAGTAGTAATAGTAGTAGAAGAAGAAGAAAAAGAAGAAGTTGATGAGAACTTTGAGATGGAAAGATTAACGTAAGAATTAAACAATGATAATAACAGATGTCAAGGTTAGAGGTTCCAGCTAATGACTCCCATGTAATGAGCTTTCAGCTAATGACTTCTAGACCAGTTGGTCTTAGGGCATTAGATGTTAAGACACCCCTACGAGCTTAGTAACTCGGGTCGCAAATACTGATATGTAGATAGTGCAATGTTTGATTCCCTTAAGCTTTTCTCCTCAACCCATGTAACAAGCGTTGGGCCAATAGCTCCCAAGTCAGTTGGCTTTAGGGTATTAGGTGTTAAAACACCCCTTCGGGCTTAATTGCTTAGGTTAGGGAGGCTATGAAACCAAACTTATCTATATTTTTATTATTATCATTTTTTTTCTTTTTTTTGTCTTTTTTCTTCTTTTTTCTTTTTTTAATTATATACTATCCCTTTTCCCTTAGTTGTTACTTTTAACGAAAGAACATAAATAATGTAATAATCCAATATGCAACCGACAATTATATGTTAAAGTGTGTGTGTGTAAATTAAGATTTAAGAATACATGTTAAATAAGTATATGAGCAGAATTAAGTGATAACAATGCGAGAGTTTATAAATCTGAATATTTCAAGAAGTATTATGATAGACCTTGTTACGAATGATTACTAAGATACGTCTCAAGAGTCACTTTAACAAAAGAGCTCCTTTGCTCTATCATCCTCGTAACAACAATTTTGCACATGCTTTATGAAATAGAAAACATTTTTTATTATCAACTACTACCCTCTCCCCCCAACCAAAACGAGACATTGTCCTCAATGTTCTAAGGTAGAAAGATAGAGTACAGAAGATATCACTTGAAATAACGAACATTGACAAACCTGAAACACACTTAAACAAAAATAAAAAATAACAAAACACAATAATAAAACAAAAGGACACAAAAATTCACAAATGAAGACTCAAATCCAATCTAAGCTTTTTACGGCTTTCCTTAGATGACCAATTTATGCGACTCATGGAGGGATCAATTACAAGAATGAAAGATTATAGTTGGTCAATCAATTGTTCAGTAGTAGCAGCAGAGATTATGATTTGTCGTGCAGAAGATGTTAGAAATTCCTGTTCCACAACATGATCAAGAAAAGATAACAACTTATCATAATAACCATTAACATTTAACAAACCTATGGGTTTATGGTGAATGTGCAGTTGGGCCCAAGAGGAAATATGAAAGATCTCTTCCAATGTGCCTAGACCACCTGGTAAAGCAATGAAGCCATCAACATGGTTAAACATTGCATTTATTCGAGCCGACATTGTGGAGATCTGAAGTTTCTCTCCAATTGTTTTTCCAATAATATCCCCTTGTGCCAAAGCTTCGGGGAAAACCCCCAAAACTTGACTACCTCCTAAAAATGCAACTATTGACACACCTCCCATTAACCCAAGACTGCCTCCCCCACACACTAAATTAATCTTTCTCTCAGCTAGCACTTGACCAAGATGATTTGCTGATTCTAAAAACTCCTTTTCTTTCCCAGAACTAGATCCACCGAAAACACAAATACTTTTTATTTGATGACTTGAGGAACTTGCCATTTCTACACACTTCTATATTTGATAAATGTATGGATTGAGTGGAAATGAAGGGAAGGAAGAGAGGATTTTATAGATGAGAAATTAAAAGGGCAATCATACCACCTATGTGTAGGCCAGCTAGAGTCTCACACACTTTCTCTCTCTCTTTATTTATTTATTTATTTTTGAAAAAGACCATGTAGTTGTGATTATGGCTCACATCTTCCCTTGGTTTTACATTCAAGAACGGCTTAAACGCCCTCTATTGGTCGGGGATAGGCTTCCCATCTAGTTTTCTTAAAAACTAGCAAACAGGGTCTTTTTTAGTCAGATTCCCAAGACTATGTCAAGCATATTCTTTATGAAAATGGGTTCATAAGTCATGAATTGCATGATGCTTATCTTGACTATGATGAGACTTAAGAGTTAATAGAAGATTATCTAAAGACTCTCTGTGTTTTGAAACAAATCCCACCTTTTGACAATTTTCACAGGTTTTGTAGAATGCATGTGATTCCTTGAATATGGTGGGCCAGTAAAATCTATTTTGTAAGATTTCTACAGTCCGTTTTTTGGACGAGAAATGATCCCCACGTGCCTTAGAGTGACAAAATTTAATGACATTACTTACCTCATTGTCGGGAATGCATGTTTAAAATATTTGATCAGGACAATAATTGGATAAGTAAGGGTCATCCCAATAAAATTTTTACACGTCGCTCAAAAATTTTCTTTTGTGTTCAGTACTCCAGTGAGCTGGCAAAAATCCTGAAGAAAGAAAATTAATATTTTTAGCAAACCAAGGCATTGAACTAAGAGAAAGTAGAGATTCATCAGGAAAGTAATCATCAATTGGTGTGATGTTGGGTGTTGAATCTGTTGTCACTTTTGATAAAAGATCTGTATCAATATTTTTGGTGCCTTTTTCATCCTTGACTTTTTCCTGATTGGTTATGGCATGAGAAAATGAAAGTGCTGGCGGGGAATCAGTCTTTTCTTTGCAATGTTCAGATTCAACCACTTCCTTACACTCAGAGATTGACTCATCATGTGTTGGCTTCTGAAACTACTTGCATTTGCATTATATTGCCCCTTGGGATTTTGTTGTGGTTGAGATGGAAACTTACCTTTCTCTTGGAAACTGAGAACAGATGTTAATTTTGCAAGAGTATCTTTAAAATCTGTCATGTTTTGAGTAAGTTGAGTATTGATTGTCTCTTGCTTTTCAATGAATACATGCAATGTTTCCTCAATATTTCTTCTAGGAGGTGGAGCATAACGAGGTGCATATGCATGAGAATTTTGCAAATTGTGGTGTGCTTGAAATGGTGGTTGTGAAGTTTGTGCAATGTTGTTCTCACTCTTCCAACTAAAATTTAGGTGATTTCTCCAACTAGGGTTGTATGTTTGCGAGTATGGGTTATGGTTGGCCCTTTGAAAACTGTTTAAAGCATGGCAACATTCCTTAAAAAAACACAAGGTTGGACAGTTATTGGTTGAGTGTTCATTTGTTTCACATATTTGACACACAAATGTTTTCAATAGATTTTAATTGACCACTCTTTTTCAATTCTAGTGCCTCGACTTTTCTAGCTAAAGATGCAAACTTAGCTTGGAGGTCATGATCTTCCCTGAGGTTGTACATACCTCCACTAGATGTATAAGGTTGAGTTTTACCCAATGCCTTATAAGTACCCGCGGTGTCCTAATTTTGAGCATTTTCAGCTAACAAGTCTAAGTACTCCATTGCTTCATCAGGGTCTTTATCTTCAAAAGTTCCATTGCACATTAATTCAACCATTTGCCTATCTCTAGGTGTCAACCCTTCATAAAAATGTGAAACCAATCTCCATGTTTCAAAACCATGATGAAGGCAAGTATTTAGCAAGTCTCGATACCTATCCCAATATTGGTAAAATGTTTCTCTTGGTTTTTGAGTAAAAGTAGTGATTTATCTTTTGAAAGAGTTTGTTCTGTGAGATGGGAAAAACTTCTTTAAAAATTGTTGTTGCATTTCATCCCAAGCACGAATGGATCGCGGTCTCAAATTATATAGCCATGTTTTAGCTTTATCTTTCAATGAAAAAGAAAAAAGCTTTAATTTGATGGTGTTCATGCTACAATTTGAATCATTATATGTGTTGTAGACCTCCTCAAATTCCCTTAAATGCAAGTATGTATTTTCCAATTCTAAGCCATGAAAAAAAAAGATAAAAGTTGAATAATGTCTGGCTTAAAATTAAAATGAGATGCATTGGGAGGAAAATCTATGCATGATGGTGCACTTGTTCTTATGGGATTCATGTGGTCTCTAAGTGTTCTAGCATGGTTATTCTCAGTATTCTCATTATGAAGTGATTGATTATCTTCTTCAGCTATATTTTCTGAAAATGATGAAGATACCCTACAAAGTCTACCACTTGATGTACGTGACCACACTCTCATGCACGTGTAGGAATAGAATAAAAGGAAAAAAAAACAATAGAAGAAGAAACAAGAGAAAAGAAACAAAGTTATATACAAGAAAAGTGAAAAGAGAAAATAAAATAATTGCTATAATTTGTACAAGAACTTACCTCCCCGGCAACGGCGCCAAAAACTTGACACGACTAAAAGATTGATGTCTTCTCCTAAGTGTAGAAGTGTACAAGAAATAAATAACCCGATAAGACCGGGGTCGAACCACATGGAGGTTAATTGTACAAATTATAAATAACAATAATACAATAACAATAACGATAACAACAACAACAACAACAACAACAACAACAACAATAATAATAATAGTACTAGTAGTAGTAGTAACAATAATAATAATAATAATAATAATAATAAAGAAAAACAAGGAGAAGAAGAAGAAGATAATGAGAACTTTGAGATGGAATATTAATGTAAGAATTAAACAATGATAATAACAAATGTCAAGGTTAGAGGATCCACTAATGGCATGTCAAACAAGTATAGTATAAACTCTTATTATTCAATTCGAAACCACACACAAAGGAGGTTCCAATCTGATTATAGATTGTTAACATGATTAGATTAGTCATTTTATTCGATTAATACTAATACTTGTAAATCTCACCAAGCATTCATGATTATAACTTCTATTAACAACAAAGCAAGTTCCTTTCATAACTTAGGTGTCGGTTATACCATACAGTATGGGCTATAAAAGTGCCAAGTATTTGCTGTACCAAGTGTTATACAACATAAATCAAGATTAGTCATTTAACAAGCAAAGTATTAAAGAGTCAACAAGATAACAAATACAAAACATGTTAGTATTAAATATTAAAGTTCATATTAAGTTTACACTATACTTATTCTTAGACCATTAGTGTAACCTTTTCACCTTGACATAATAAACTTAGCTAGACATAATAAAAGAAAGAAAAATAAATACACAAAATAAGAACATAAATAAGATAAAAGTTAGCTAAGTAAATGAAAGGAAATGAAAGGCATAAACTTGATATTAATGAAAGCAAAGCATAAACATTACAAAAAATATAAAGAGAGAAAGCAAGAGCATGATCTTGATCTAGAAACCAAGATACCTAAATGTATGGCAAATGCCTCCTTTTATAGGCCAAAATTGGGAACTATTGATTTGATGACTAATTGATGAGCGGGTGACCAACTCTTGACTTGGTGACAATCCTTATCTTATCTTGTCTGCCTAAAACGTCATTGATATCGTCAAAATTAGAGCCACTTAAAAACATGAAAGTTGTAGGAAATTGTCTCATCTTTCTTTTGTAAAAACTTCAAGTCATTTGGACTTCTAGAACTCCAGATATGGGCCAAACACTAAATAGTGCTCGGGTTGGAAGACAGATTCGGACTTCTTTGTTGTTGCTATAATTTGGACTTGAAGATGGCCTTTTTAGATCTTGCGCTCCTATAAAAGTTGCAGGCCTATGTCTTACCTTTCCATCCATATAAAGTAGACCTAAATCTGAGATCTACAGCTCCAGATATGACCCAATTACCGAATAGTGTTCCAGTTTGGATTGCACCGACATCTCTTTTCTAAGTTTGGCCATCTCTTTGTCCTTTCAATTTTAGTTCTTAAATTCATCAATCAATCCTTTCATTTATGTGATAGACCTGCATTTAAAATGAATATTTACTACAAATTAAAGGTATCTTATATTATTAGATATGTTATTACAAAACATGCTTTAGTTAAGGAGTTATTGATACTTCGAGTGCAAAATAATGATATAAAATCTTGATAAAAATGCACTTTTAAGTACTAATCACATTCATTCAGAATCAACAAGCTTTGCTTTCTCACATGCGAATATGCAAAATGGTTTATTCATACAGTCAAAACTCAGCTTTGAAGTTATCTCATGATGTTCGAGTTGTCTTTTAGGTTTTTTTTTTAAGTGTTAGGATATCACTTGAATTTTCAGAACTTGTTTATTAAAACAAACACCAATTTGATTTTTTTATTAAAACTTTGATTTCCCAAAAATTCTTTGTGAAAACATGGGATCATGTTTTTTTTAGAGAGAGAAAAAAAAGGGGAAATACCAAAGAATTCTTGGTGTAGTGATTTTATGAATACAGAGCATGCTCAGTGCATCAAACAATAAAAAATGAAAGTACATTATGAACATATGATCTTATTAACAAGAAAGACTCATTTGATAGAGAGTCTTGTAGCATTATGAGTTGAATTGCCAACAAGACTAAAATAGGTTAAAATATTACAAAATCAAAATAACTTTGCAGACATGATCAAATAAAGGAGATTATTAAGGGCAGACTCCATCTTTCCATCTTGTGTTAGAACTTCATCCTCTATCCTCAAGAATGCACAATACATCCAACTCTTGCCATCAGTGTTTTGAGATTTTCAGAGCATTCCACCTCCAATGCATTCACCGATCTAGTACCTAAAGCATGATTGGGTGGAGGGTTTGAACTCACGTTTAGAGTTCTTTCAAAGGTTATCCATCCAGCTTTAATCAAATGCATAAGCCTCTTTTTGAAGGCATTGCAAGTATGAATGTTGTGTCCCGCAGTGGCAACATGGTACTCACAAGTGAGGTGAGGCTTGTACCAATTAGGGTAAGGTGGTGGTAGAGGTGTCAAGGGTTCTAAAACTATATATCCAATGCTTAGTAGCTTTTGGTACATCTTATTTAAGGACAACAGTAATGGAGGTAGCTATTCTTGGATTCTTTTGTGTTTGGTTTAAGACTCAGGTTTTCTATTAAGAAAAGAAGGATTGAGATTGATGTTGGCGATTTAGGGTGAAGAGGATGGAGTGTGGTATTTTTGGAATGGGTTCTTCTTACCCTCAATATAGTCAACCTCTTTCTTTTTACCTTTGAAGGCCTTTTTCTCCATAAGTGCAGAGATTCTACCACTCTTTACTCCTTGCTCTATACACTCAGCTACTACCACAACATCAATAGATTGCTGGGCCAAACTACCCATCACATGCTCATAGTATGGCGCCTTGAGCATGTTGGCAAATAGAGTCACCATCTCTTTATCCAACAGTAGGGGATGTACTTGAGCAGCTAGGTCTCTCCACCTTTGAGCATATTTCCTTATGCTTTCCTTATCCCTTTTCTCTAGATTGGACAAACTACTTCTATCAAGAGTGATGTCCATATTGTACTTGTATTGCTTCACAAAAGCATCCACCAAGTCTTTTCATTTTTTGATCATTGTGTTATCCAATATCATATACCAGCTCAATGCCGCCCCACTCAAGCTATCTTAAAAAAAGTACATCAGTAGTTTTTCATCATGTACTACTTCTGCCATCTTATTGTAGTAAGATTTGAGATGAGTCATGGGGCATTATGTACTAATATATTTGATGAATTCAGGAATACGAAACTTCTTTGGGACAACTACATTTGGGACCAAACACATTTCTACTGCCTGTACTAGATTGTACAAGTCCACCCCTTCAATCGCTCTAATTCTAGCTTCTAGTGTTGTCATCTTGTCTTGGTTAATGCCATTGGATGACTTAATCATGTAGGACTCATTGGCAAATGCATCTATGATTATGGGGGCTGGTTGATTAATACTTAAAAATGCATTTTTTATCAAGGTTTTATATCATCATTTTGCACTTGAAGTATGAATAACTCCTTAATTATAGCATGTTTTATAATAACATATCTAATAGCATAAGATACCTTTAATTTATGGTAAATGTTTATTTTAAATACAGGCCTATTACATAAATGAAAGGATTGATTAATGAGTTTAAGAACTAAAATTAAAGGACAAAGAGATGGCCAAACTTAGAAAAAAGATGTTCGTGCACTCCAAACCGGAACACTGTTCGGTAATTAGGTCATATCTCGAGCTGTAAATCTCATATTTAGGTCTACTTTATATGGATGGAAAGGTAAGACAGAGGCCTACAACTTTCATATGGAGCCCAAGATTTAAAAAAGGCCATTTTTAAGTCTAAATTATAGCAACAACAAAAAGTCTAAATCTATCCTCTAGCCCGAGCACTGTTCAGTGTTTGGCCCATATCTGGAGTTCTAAAAGTCCAAATGACCTTAATGTTTTACACAAGAAAGCTGAGACAATTTCTACAACTTTCATGTTTTCAAGTGGTTCCAATTTTGATGTTATCAATGACATTTTGAGTAGACAAAAAAAGATAAGGATTGTCACTAAGTCAAGAGTTGGCCACCCACTCATTAATTAGTCATCAAATCAATAGTTTTCAATTTTGGTCTATAAAAAAAGGCATTTGCCATGCATTTAGGCATCTTGGTTTCTAGATCAAGATCATGCTCTTGCTTTCTCTTTTTGTATTT
Source organism: Populus euphratica (assembly GCF_000495115.2). Classification (NCBI taxonomy): domain Eukaryota; kingdom Viridiplantae; phylum Streptophyta; class Magnoliopsida; order Malpighiales; family Salicaceae; genus Populus; species Populus euphratica. The sequence goes on along the minus strand of NW_011501455.1, from coordinate 6,774 downwards.
TTTGTAATGTTTATGCTTTGCTTTCATTAATATCAAGTTTGTGCTTTTCATTTCCTTTCATTTACTTAGTTAACTTTTATATTATTTATGTTCTTATTTTGTTTATTTTTTTTTCTTTCATTATGTTTAGCTAAGTTTATTCTGTCAAGGTGAAAAGGTTACACTAATGGTGTAAGGATAAGTATAGTGTAAACGTAATATGGACTTTAATGTTTGATACTAATCAAGTATTAGCACTAATCGAATAAGATAACTAATGTGATCATGTTAACAATTTATAATATGATTGGAACCTCCTTTGTGTGTGGTTTCCAATTAAATAATAAGAGTTTATACTATACTTGTTTAACATACCATTAATGGAACCTCTAACCATGATATTTTTTATTATCATTGTTTAATCCTTACATTAATATTCCATCTCAAAGTTCTCATCTTCTTCTTTTTCTGCTCCTTCTTTTTCTTTATTACTACTACTACTACTACTATTACTACTACTATTATTATTGTTATTATTATTGTTGTTGTTGTTGTTGTTGTTGTTATTGTTATTATTGTTGTATTATTGTTATTTATAATTTATACAATTAATCTCCCTATGGTTCGACCCCGGTCTTGCCGAGTTATTTATTACTTCGACACTTATACACTTGGGAGAAGACATCAATCTTTTAGTCGTGTCACCGGTGCTGATGGCATTGAGTGCACAAATGCTAGATTGTATGGAGGTTCTTGACCATGTTCACTTACTATTTCTTTGGGTTAAGCAATTGCCAAAGGTTGAACAAAAATTGTTGGCTTGTTTGAAAGACCTTCACCAGAGGCATTTCTAAGTGTTTCTCGAGTAAGCTAGTGAGGCGAGCTACACTTGCTTTTAGAGACTCTAACTCTTCTTGGAAATGGGCTTCACGATGAGCACGCTCTTCATCTTCCATGTTTCTTGCTTAGAGTCGGGTGTTGTAGACTTTTTGGGGACCTATATTTTAACCTGTTGCATGCATGTATGTTATCTACAATGGATGGATGGATGTGTATGGGTGCAAATGCATGTACATGCACATTGGGTATGAATGGCAAAAACCCATACAGAATGACTATGTAGGGACTTTATGCTCTAAAGGAAGATTCTAGGTCATTACTTGATGGGTAAGCTTTCTACCTAGACTTAAAAGGATCTATGAATTGCCATGTGACCACCTCACGTAAAGGCAGTATAGGGGTTTACAAGGAATGGTTAGGGCACAGTGTGACCGCCACTACCGAGTAAACACTCAGCTCATAGTTAGATATTTCACGAATCTGAACCCCAATTGAAAGTCATAAGGCAGACCGCTACTCCCCACCTAACCTAAAATTGGGTTTACTTGTAAAATTAAAATGCATGCTAAAGTAGTAAAAATGCGAGTTAAAATTAAAGACCAACAAAAGGGCAAACAACAAAGCAAGCAAAGCTTAGTCCAACCAGATAAGGTGGTCCACAGTGGAGTAGCCATCCTATCACGGGGCGATGATGGAGGCTCTTATCGTGCCTCTTGTGTGTGGTGTTATGTGTTGGAAAGGGTTTTGGATTTAATCATAAAATTATGATTAATGTTTAGAAGTCGCCACCTAGTATTATGGTCATTAGGAACCTATGGTCTGCAAGAGTTTGAGTAAGGGACTAGTTGTCCAAGGGGAAGACGTGTCACCCCTAGTGCACCCTACCTAAGTTAAGCTGCATTGTTGTTTGATTGTTTTTTTTATAGTCAAGTATCTGTTAGTCTTTTCAAAGGATCAAGGAAGATTTATCTTTGTGAGAGAGTCTCTACCTTATTGGGTAAAATCCTAACCGTTCTAAGTCTGAATTTTAGCACAGTATTTATTTAGATCTTGTATCTTTCATACCTGAGGGGTATTTTATCGTGTAATTTTGCACCCCACAAATATTAAAGTCTACATCTGGATTTTAAAAAAAAAGGATTGGAAAAAGATTTTTGACATATTGGTCAAATCCTAATGGATAATCATAAACTGATTACGATATCTATTTTTGAATTAAAAAAAATATGAAAAAGATGCAATTTTGTTTTTTATGAAAAACATGCTTAGAAAAATTTTAGGATTTGGTCGTATGTAACAAAATATTTTTTTAAAAATGTTTTGAATATTTTATAATTTTAGAGGAAACCGGGTATTTTAATACCGAATTTATATTTTACAGTGTAAATACACAACCCAATATTATGCAAAATTGATAAAAAGAATATACGAGAAAATCACAATTTTTTAAAATGATTTAAAAAAAAAATTAGATTGAGAAAAAAAAAGCATAGTCCACTGCATGAACAATGGACATGAATTATAATTCACGTCCATTGTTCACTTATGAACAATGGAACGTGAATTATAATTCACGTTCCAATGTTCAAAATAGTGGAACTCTCATAGGAAAGATGAAGAACCAGTGAAAGGGTAGCAAATCACTTGGCATGACAGTGATGGCTGGCTGGTGGGGAGGATGAGCTGAAGCCAGCGGTGGAAATTGCGATGGAGTTAGCTGCAGCCGCTGCAGCTGGAAAAGGAAGAATGGTGGTAGAGTTGGCTGGAGCAGCTGCAGCTGGAAGAGGAAGAAGAAAAGGTTGCAGAGGAGAGAGAAACGTTGAAAGGAGAAGAGGGAGAGAGTCTTGGTGGCTGCTTTGTGGCCAGTTGGTGGTAGAAAAGGTGAGGGGCTGATGTAAGGATGGCGGCTTAGGCTGTGAAAGGGATGGTGGCTGGCGGAGGAAGAAAAAAGAAGAAGAAAACCTGTAACAGGGAGGAGAAGAGGAGAGAGAAGGTCATAGTGGCTGCTCTGCCACTAGAGAGGATCTGGGTTCATGGAAATGATGGTGGCAAATGCGGTGGCGGCGGTGGCGGCGGCTGAAGGCCACGGTCGAGAGAGAAAGAAAGAAGAAAATTTATGGAGATAGGCCAAAAAATTAGTTTTTTGGTTGACTTTAGACTCGATTTTCTCCTCCCTCAGGCCATTAAATCCACCTCTATTTATAAGCGGTGGAAGAGGGCAATTTTGTCTACCTTGGAGAAAAAATTCAGCCCTTGATTCAGATGAAAAAGATCCTAACCATTGACTCAAAGTAGGCATGATGCACTGTCAAATTGTCAAATCTGCAGCTGCAGACTGACTGAGTTGGTTTCTTTGGGGTGGTGCCACATCCGTTTATTTGCTAGTGAGCCCGTGTCGACCATACCCGGACGTAGAGAGGGATGTCTGGTGATTAGTTTCTGCAAGTTTTGGCAAATTTGGTAGACATTAGATACATTAAATGCAGCTGCAAAGTAGGTAATCGGACCAGTTATTATAGGGATTTAAAGAAGAAAATGAACAGTGTCAAAATACTGTTTTTGGTCAAAATTCATTTCAGTCCTTTCTCTTTCAATTGCTTTTAATTGAACCCCTAATTGACCCTAAAATTTTTCAATTAAGGCCCTAATAAACTTTAATTAGAGCCCCGAACTTACACGCCTATTGCGATATTACTCCTGGTCTCGGATTTCTTCAATTTAGCCCCTAATTGACCCCCAAACTTCAATTTTCATGAAATTTGGCCCTTAATTTCAATCAATTTACTTGGAAAAAATTAAATTTGGTCTCTTAAAATTTCAATCTTCTCAATTAAGCTAAAATTAGGCCCCCAAACTTAATTTTTCACCAATTAAGCCCAAAATAAAATTAATTTGACCCACTTAAAGTATAATTAAGTACTTGCGCTTAATTAAATCCTTCAATTGGACCCAAATTAATTCTTAAACATAAGTAAAATTCAATTTGACCCATGATTAAATCAAATTGGCCTATTAAAAATTTAATTATGTCCTTGGACTTAATTTTTATACAATGTCATCCAATAATCATTTAATTTGACCTTGAATTTGCATTTTTTTCTCTATTTTGGGCACAGTGAGGTACAATTAGGCCTTGAACTTCCCCCAAAAATTACAGCTTGATTCCCCAACTTGCATTCTCCGCGTTGTCAGCTTTTATTTCATTTTTTTAATTTTTTATTTTGAAAAAATTTGATTTTAGGGGAATAACCCAGAATTGGGTTATGACATCAGATGTCAAATCTATTGTCACTCTTAACAAAAGATCCGCATCAACATTTTCGGTGCCTTTTTCATCTATGATTTCTTCCTGAGAATAAATCATTTGCAAATATTCAAATTCATCCTACTCATTTTTACTTAAAGTAAATTCAAGTTGACCATAAACTAATTTCTTAATATGATCCACTTCTTACAATTCATTATCATCTCCAAGTTGTTTACAAATATTGAAAATATTCATCTCCAATGTCATGTTTTCAAATAATAGCTTCATCAGTCCATTCCTACAATTAATCAATGCATTAGAAGTTGCAAGAAACGAACATCCTAAAATAACAAGAAATGAATTACATGCTTCAACAGGTTGTATGTCCAAGACAATAAAATTCATAGGATAAATGAATTTATCGACTTGTACAAACACATCTTCAACTATTTTTCTAGGCACTTTTACAAATCTATCAGCAAGTAAGAGAGTTACAAAAGTTCATTTTAACTCACTTAGAATGAGACTTTGAAAAACTAAATATGGAAGTATATTCACATTAGCTCCAAATTCAAGTAAGGCTCTTTTAATTTTATATTATTCAATAAATTAAGAAATTATAGGACAACTAGGGTCTTTATATTTCAAAACATTATTGTTATGAAGAATGACACTTACTTGTTCGGCTAAAAAGACTTTCTTTTTCACATTCAGTTTTCTCTTCATGGTGCACAGATCTTTCAAAAATTTAACATAGTAAGGAATCTATTTAATAGCATCCAGCAAAGGTATATTGATCCTTACCTGTTTGAAAGTTTCAAAGATTTTAGAGTTGTGATTGACTTTCCTTTATTTGGTCATGGCATGAGGAAATGGAAGTAGTGGCGGGAAATCAGTTTTTTCTTTGCAATTTTCATATTCAACCCCTTCCTTAGCCTCAAAGATTGACTCATCATCTTTCTTACAAGGTTCAAGAGTGGGTTTTATGATAACCTTACTACAGCGAAGAATAGTGACTGATTTGACTTGATCTATGTGTTGGCTTCCCGAACTACTTGCATTTGTATTGTATTGCCCCTTGGGATTTTGTTGTGGTTGAGATGGAAACTTACCTTTCTCTTGAAAACTGAGAGCAGATGTAAATTTTGTAACAGTATCTTTAAAATTTATCATGCTTTGAGCAAGTTGAGTATTGATTGTCTCTTACTTTTCAATGAATGCATAAAATATATCCATAAGAATGTTAAAAATTATTATGTGCTTGAAATGGTGGTTGTGAAGTTTGTGCATTATTATCATCACTCTTTTAACTGAAATTTGGGTGATTTCTCCAACCAGGGTTGTATATTTGCGAGCATGGGTTATGATTAGGCCTTCGAAAACTGTTCAAAGTATGAGCTTATTCATAGAGACATTCCTTGAAAGAAGGCAAGGTTGGACAGTTATTGGTTGAGTGTTCATTGGTTTCATAGATTTGACACACAATGTCTTAAATAAATTTTAATTAACCACTCTTTTTTAATTCTAGTGCCTCAACTTTTCTAGCTAAAGATGCAAACTTGGCTTGGAGGTCATGATCTTCCCTAAGGTTATACATATGTTCACTAGATGTATGAGGTTGAGTTTTACTCGGTGCCTCATAAGTACCTGTGGTATCCTAATTTTGAGCATTTTTAGATAACAAGTCTAAGTACTTCATTGCTTCATCAGGGTCTTTATTTTCAAAAGTTTCATTGCACATCAATTCAACCATTTGTCTATCTCTAGGTGTTAACCCTTCATAAAAATATGAAACCAATCTCCATGTTTCAAAACCATGATGAGGGCAAGTATTTAGCAAGTCTCGATACCTATTCCAACATTGGTAAAATGTTTCTCTTGGTTTTTGAGTGAAAGTGGTGATTTGTCTTTTGAAAGAGTTTGTTATATGATAAGGGAAAACTTCTTTAAAAACTGTTGTTGCATTTCATCCCAAACACGAATGGATCCAAGTCTTAAATTTTATAGCCATGTTTTAGCTTTATCTTTTAATAAAAAAGAAAAAAGCTTTAATCTGATGGTTTTCATGCTATAATTTGAGTCATTATATGTGTTACAGATCTCCTCAAATTCCTTTAAATACAAGTATGGAGGAAGGTAAAATTTGAATAATGTTTGGCTTAAAATTAAAATGAGATGCATCAGGAGAAAAAACTATGCATGATAGTGCACTTGTTCTTGTGAGATTCATATAGTTTCTAAGTGTTTTAACACGGTTATTCTTATTATTTCCATTATTCTTCTTCGACCATATATTCTCAAAAGGATGAGGATACCCTACAAAGTCTACCACTTAACGTACATGACCAAACTCTCATACGCATATCGGAATAGAATAAAAGGAAGAAAAAAACAATAGAAGAAGAAACAAAATGAAAAGAAACAAAGTTAGATATAAGAAAAGTGAAAAGAGAAAAAAAATAAATATTATAATTTGTACAAGAATTTATCTCCCCGACAATGGCACCAAAAACTTAACACGAATAAAAGATGGATGTCTTCTCCTCCCAAGTGTAGGACTGTCGAAGTAATAAATAACCCGACAAGACCAAGGTCGAACCATAGGGAGGTTAATTGTATAAATTATAGATAACAATAATACAACAACAATAGTAACAATAATAACAATAATAATAGTAGTAGTAGTACCAGTAATAATAATAGTAATC